>NW_027180332.1:300000-555604 GCF_040956055.1 Brachionichthys hirsutus
TTCAGCAACAAAGGCAACTTTCTTTAACCAGACAACTAAAACACATTTTTCTACAATCAGTCGTCAAGTCCTGAATTCCATGATCGCATTCATCCCAGGTAGATTTTTTTCTTTAAATTCAAAATTCTGACCAATTTAAAAGCCCACAGCACCTGGTATTCCAAGTGAGTCTCCTGCACACGTACCAACCAGGCCCGTGCCTGCTTGGCCTGCAAGATCTGACGAGATTGGGCACTCCCAGCTAGGTATGGCCGTGAGCTGGAGTACGGCATAGAAAACATAGTATATATAGATTTGTCACAATTTTAAACAACTTCAGCAACAAAGGCAACTTTCTTTAACCAGACAACTAAAACACATTTTTCTACAATCAGTCGTCAAGTCCTGAATTCCATGATCGCATTCATCCCAGGTAGATTTTTTTTCTTTAAATCCAAAATTCTGACCAATTTAAAAGCTCACAGCACCCAGTATTCCAAGTGAGTCTCCTGCACATGTACTAACCAGGCCCGTGCCTGCTTGGCTTCCAAGATCTGATGAGATTGGGCACTCCCAGGCAGGTACAGCCATGAGCTGGAGTACAGTATAGAAAACATAGTATATATAGATTTGTCACAATTTTAAACAACTTCAGCAACAAAGGCAACTTTCTTTAACCAGACAACTAAAACACATTTTTCTACAATCAGTCGTCAAGTCCTGAATTCCATGACCGCATTCATCCCAGGTAGACTTTTTTCTTTAAATTCAAAATTCTGACCAATTTAAAAGCTCACAGCACCTGGTATTCCAAGTGAGTCTCCTGCACATGTACTAACCACGCCCGTGCCCGCTTGGCTTCCAAGATCCGATGAGATTGGGCACTCCCAGGCAGGTATGGCCGTGAGCCGGAGTACAGTATAGAAAACATAGTATATATAGATTTGTCACAATTTTAAACAACTTCAGCAACAAATGCAACTTTCTTTAACCAGACAACTAAAACACATTTTTCTACAATCAGTCGTCAAGTCCTGAATTCCATGATCGCATTCATCCCAGGTAGATTTTTTTTTTTTAAATCCAAAATTCTGACCAATTTAAAAGCTCACAGCACCCAGTATTCCAAGTGAGTCTCCTGCACACATACTAACCAGGCCCGTGCCTGCTTGGCTTCCAAGATCTGATGAGATTGGGCACTCCCAGGCAGGTATGGCCATGAGCTGGAGTACAGTATAGAAAACATAGTATATATAGATTTGTTACAATTTTAAACAACTTCAGCAACAAAGGCAACTTTCTTTAACCAGACAACTAAAACACATTTTTATACAATCAGTCGTCAAGTCCTGAATTCCATGATCGCATTAATCCCAGGTAGATTTCTTTCTTTAAATTCAAAATTCTGACCAATTTAAAAGCTCACAGCACCCAGTATTCCAAGTGAGTCTCCTGCACACGTACTAACCAGGCCCATGCCTGCTTGGCCTCCAAGATCTGACGAGATCAGGCACTCCCAGGTAGGTATGGCCGCGAGCTGGAGTGCGGCATAGAAAACATAGTATATATAGATTTGTCACAATTTTAAACAACTTCAGCAACAAAGGCAACTTTCTTTAACCAGACAACTAAAACACATTTTTCTACAATCAGTCGTCAAGTCCTGAATTCCATGATCGCATTCATCCCAGGTAGATTTTTTTTCTTTAAATCCAAAATTCTGACCAATTTAAAAGCTCACAGCACCTGGTATTCCAAGTGAGTCTCCTGCACGTGTACTAACCAGGCCCGTGCCCGCTTGGCTCCCAAGATCTGACGAGATTGGGCACTCCCAGGTAGGTACGGCCGCGAGCTGGAGTACAGCATAGAAAACATAGTATATATAGATTTGTCACAATTTTCAACAACTTCAGCAACAAAAGGCAACTTTCTTTAACCAGACAACTAAAACAAATTTTTATACAATCAGTTGTCAAGCCCTGAATTCCATGACCGCATTCATCCCAGGTAGATTTTTTTTCTTTAAATCCAAAATTCTGACCAATTTAAAAGCTCACAGCACCCAGTATTCCAAGTGCGTCTCCTGCACACGTACTAACCAGGCCCGTGCCTGCTTGGCTTCCAAGATCTGATGAGATTGGGCACTCCCAGGTCGGTATGGCCGTGAGCCGAACGACTGTATAGAAAACATGGTATTTATAGATTTATCACAATTTTAAACAACTTCAGCAACAAAGGCGACTTTCTTTAACCAGACAACTAAAACACATTCTTATACAATCAGTCGTCAAGTCCTGAATTCCATGATCGCATTCATCCCAGGTAGATTTTTTTTCTTTAAATCCAAAATTCTGACCAATTTAAAAGCTCACAGCACCCAGTATTCCAAGTGAGTCTCCTGCACACATACTAACCAGGCCCGTGCCTGCTTGGCTTCCAAGATCTGATGAGATTGGGCACTCCCAGGTAGGTATGGCCATGAGCTGGAGTACAGTATAGAAAACATAGTATATATAGATTTGTCACAATTTTAAACAACTTCAGCAACAAAGGCAACTTTCTTTAACCAGACAACTAAAACACATTTTTCTACAATCAGTCGTCAAGTCCTGAATTCCATGATCGCATTCCTCCCAGGTAGATTTTTTTCTTTAAATTCAAAATTCTGACCAATTTAAAAGCTCACAGCACCTGGTATTCCAAGTGAGTCTCCTGCACATGTACTAACCAGGCCCGTGCCTGCTTGGCTTCCAAGATCCGATGAGATTGGGCACTCCCAGGCAGGTATGGCCGTGAGCCGGAGTACAGTATAGAAAACATAGTATATATAGATTTGTCACAATTTTAAACAACTTCAGCAACAAATGCAACTTTCTTTAACCAGACAACTAAAACACATTTTTCTACAATCAGTCGTCAAGTCCTGAATTCCATGATCGCATTCATCCCAGGTAGATTTTTTTTCTTTAAATCCAAAATTCTGACCAATTTAAAAGCTCACAGCACCTGGTATTCAAAGTGAGTCTCCTGCAAACGTACTAACCAGGCCCATGCCTGCTTGGCCCCCAAGATCTGACGAGATTGGGCACTCCCAGGTAGGTATGGCCGTGAGCTGGAGTACGGCATAGAAAACATAGTATATATAGATTTGTCACAATTTTAAACAACTTCAGCAACAAAGGCAATTTTCTTTAACCAGACAACTAAAACACATTTTTCTACAATCAGTCGTCAAGTGCTGAATTCCATGATCGCATTCATCCCAGGTAGATTTTTTTTCTTTAAATCCAAAATTCTGACCAATTTAAAAGCTCACAGCACCTGGCATTCCAAGTGAGTCTCCCACACATGTACTAACCAGGCCCATGCCTGCTTGGCCTCCAAGATCTGACGAGATTGGGCACTCCCAGGCAGGTATGGCCGTGAGCCGGAGTACAGTATAGAAAACATAGTATATATAGATTTGTCACAATTTTAAACAACTTCAGCAACAAAGGCAACTTTCTTTAACCAGACAACTAAAACACATTTTTATACAATCAGTCGTCAAGTCCTGAATTCCATGATCGCATTCATCCCAGGTAGATTTTTTTCTTTAAATTCAAAATTCTGACCAATTTAAAAGCTCACAGCACCTGGTATTCCAAGTGAGTCTCCCACACATGTACTAACCAGGCCCATGCCTGCTTGGCCTCCAAAACCTGACGAGATTGGGCACTCCCAGGCAGGTATGGCCGTGAGTCGGAGTACAGTATAGAAAACATAGTATATATAGATTTGTCACAATTTTCAACAACTTTAGCAACAAAGGCAACTTTCTTTAACCAGACAACTAAAACACATTTTTCTACAATCAGTCGTCAAGTCCTGAATTCCATGATCGCATTCATCCCAGGTAGATTTTTTTTCTTCAAATCCAAAATTCTGACCCATTTAAAAGCTCACAGCACCCAGCATTCCAAGTGAGTCTCCTGCACACATACTAACCAGGCCCGTGCCTGCTTGGCTTCCAAGATCTGATGAGATCGGGCACTCCCAGGCAGGTATTGCCATGAGCTGGAGTACAGTATAGAAAACATAGTATATATAGATTTGTCACAATTTTAAACAACTTCAGCAACAAAGGCAACTTTCTTTAACCAGACAACTAAAACACATTTTTATACAATCAGTCGTCAAGTCCTGAATTCCATGATCGCATTCATCCCAGGTAGATTTTTTTCTTTAAATTCAAAATTCTGACCAATTTAAAAGCTCACAGCACCTGGTATTCCAAGTGAGTCTCCTGCACACGTACTAACCAGGCCCGTGCCCGCTTGGCTTCCAAGATCCGATGAGATTGGGCACTCCCAGGCAGGTATGGCCGCGAGCTGGAGTACAGCATAGAAAACATAGTATATATAGATTTGTCACAATTTTCAACAACTTCAGCAACAAAAGGCAACTTTCTTCAACCAGACAACTAAAACAAATTTTTATACAATCAGTCGTCAAGCCCTGAATTCCATGATCGCATTCATCCCAGGTAGATTTTTTTTCTTTAAATCCAAAATTCTGACCAATGTAAAGGCTCACAGCACCCAGTATTCCAGGTGAGTCCCCTGCACACGCACTAACCAGGCCCATGCCTGCTTGGCTTCCAAGATCTGACGAGATTGGGCACTCCCAGGTCGGTATGGCCGTGAGCTGAACTACCGTATAGAAAACATGGTATTTATAGATTTATCACAATTTTAAAGAACTTCAGCAACAAAGGCGACTTTTTTTAACCAGACAACTAAAACACATTTTTATACAATCAGTCGTCAAGCCCTGAATTCCATGATCGCATTCATCCCAGGTAGATTTTTTTTCTTTAAATCCAAAATTCTGACCAATTTAAAAGCTCACAGCACCCGGTACTCCAAGTGAGTCTCCTGCACACGTACTAACCAGGCCCATGCCTGCTTGGCTTCCAAGATCTGACGAGATTGGGCACTCCCAGGTCGGCATGGCCATGAGCTGAACGACTGTATAGAAAACATGGTATTTATAGATTTATCACAATTTTAAACAACTTCAGCAACAAAGGCATCTTTCTTTAACCAGACAACTAAAACACATTCTTATACAATCAGTCGTCAAGTCCTGAATTCCATGATCGCATTCATCCCAGGTAGATTTTTTTCTTTAAATTCAAAATTCTGACCAATTTAAAAGCTCACAGCACCCGGTATTCCAAGTGAGTCTCCTGCACACGTACTAACCAGGCCCGTGCCTGCTTGGCTTCCAAGATCCAATGAGATCACGCACTCCCAGGCAGGTATGGCCATGAGCTGGAGTACAGTATAGAAAACATAGTATATATAGATTTGTCACAATTTTAAACAACTTCAGCAACAAAGGCAACTTTCTTTAACCAGACAACTAAAACACATTTTTATACAATCAGTCGCCAAGTCCTGAATTCCATGATCGCATTCATCCCAGGTAGATTTTTTTCTTTAAATTCAAAATTCTGACCAATTTAAAAGCTCACGGCACCTGGTATTCCAAGTGAGTCTCCTGCACACATACCAACCAGGCCCATGCCTGCTTGGCCTCCAAGATCTGACGAGATTGGGCACTCCCAGGTAGGTATGGCCGTGAGCTGGAGTACGGCATAGAAAACATAGTATATATAGATTTGTCACAATTTTAAACAACTTCAGCAACAAAGGCAACTTTCTTTAACCAGACAACTAAAACACATTTTTCTACAATCAGTCGGCAAGTCCTGAATTCCATGATCGCATTCATCCCAGGTAGATTTTTTTTCTTCAAATCCAAAATTCTGACCCATTTAAAAGCTCACAGCACCCAGCATTCCAAGTGAGTCTCCTGCACACATACTAACCAGGCCCGTGCCTGCTTGGCCTCCAAGATCTGACGAGATTGGGCACTCCCAGGTAGGTATGGCCGTGAGCTGGAATACAGCATAGAAAACATAGTATATATAGATTTGTCACAATTTTAAACAACTTCAGCAACAAAGGCAACTTTCTTTAACCAGACAACTAAAACACATTTTTCTACAATCAGTCGTCAAGTCCTGAATTCCATGATCGCATTCATCCCAGGTAGATTTTTTTTCTTTAAATCCAAAATTCTGACCAATTTAAAAGCTCACAGCACCCAGTATTCCAAGCGAGTCTCCTGCACACGTACTAACCAGGCCCGTGCCTGCTCGGCTTCCAAGATCCGATGAGATTGGGCACTCCCAGGCAGGTATGGCCGCGAGCCGGAGTACAGTATAGAAAACATAGTATATATAGATTTGTCACAATTTTAAACAACTTCAGCAACAAATGCAACTTTCTTTAACCAGACAACTAAAACACATTTTTCTACAATCAGTCGTCAAGTCCTGAATTCCATGATCGCATTCATCCCAGGTAGATTTTTTTTCTTTAAATCCAAAATTCTGACCAATTTAAAAGCTCACAGCACCTGGTATTCCAAGCGAGTCTCCTGCAAACGTACTAACCAGGCCCATGCCTGCTTGGCCCCCAAGATCCGATGAGATTGGGCACTCCCAGGCAGGTATGGCCGTGAGCCGGAGTACAGCATAGAAAACATAGTATATATAGATTTGTCACAATTTTAAACAACTTCAGCAACAAATGCAACTTTCTTTAACCAGACAACTAAAACACATTTTTCTACAATCAGTCGTCAAGTCCTGAATTCCATGATCGCATTCATCCCAGGTAGATTTTTTTTCTTTAAATCCAAAATTCTGACCAATTTAAAAGCTCACAGCACCCGGTACTCCAAGTGAGTCTCCTGCACACGTACTAACCAGGCCCATGCCTGCTTGGCTTCCAAGATCTGACGAGATTGGGCACTCCCAGGTCGGCATGGCCATGAGCTGAACGACTGTATAGAAAACATGGTATTTATAGATTTATCACAATTTTAAACAACTTCAGCAACAAAGGCATCTTTCTTTAACCAGACAACTAAAACACATTCTCATACAATCAGTCGTCAAGTCCTGAATTCCATGATCGCATTCATCCCAGGTAGATTTTTTTCTTTAAATTCAAAATTCTGACCAATTTAAAAGCTCACAGCACCCGGTATTCCAAGTGAGTCTCCTGCACACGTACTAACCAGGCCCGTGCCTGCTTGGCTTCCAAGATCCAATGAGATCACGCACTCCCAGGCAGGTATGGCCATGAGCTGGAGTACAGTATAGAAAACATAGTATATATAGATTTGTCACAATTTTAAACAACTTCAGCAACAAAGGCAACTTTCTTTAACCAGACAACTAAAACACATTTTTATACAATCAGTCGCCAAGTCCTGAATTCCATGATCGCATTCATCCCAGGTAGATTTTTTTCTTTAAATTCAAAATTCTGACCAATTTAAAAGCTCACGGCACCTGGTATTCCAAGTGAGTCTCCTGCACACATACCAACCAGGCCCATGCCTGCTTGGCCTCCAAGATCTGACGAGATTGGGCACTCCCAGGTAGGTATGGCCGTGAGCTGGAGTACGGCATAGAAAACATAGTATATATAGATTTGTCACAATTTTAAACAACTTCAGCAACAAAGGCAACTTTCTTTAACCAGACAACTAAAACACATTTTTCTACAATCAGTCGGCAAGTCCTGAATTCCATGATCGCATTCATCCCAGGTAGATTTTTTTTCTTCAAATCCAAAATTCTGACCCATTTAAAAGCTCACAGCACCCAGCATTCCAAGCGAGTCTCCTGCACACATACTAACCAGCCCCGTGCCTGCTTGGCCTCCAAGATCTGACGAGATTGGGCACTCCCAGGTAGGTATGGCCGTGAGCTGGAATACGGCATAGAAAACATAGTATATATAGATTTGTCACAATTTTAAACAACTTCAGCAACAAAGGCAACTTTCTTTAACCAGACAACTAAAACACATTTTTCTACAATCAGTCGTCAAGTCCTGAATTCCATGATCGCATTCATCCCAGGTAGATTTTTTTTCTTTAAATCCAAAATTCTGACCAATTTAAAAGCTCACAGCACCCAGTATTCCAAGCGAGTCTCCTGCACACGTACTAACCAGGCCCGTGCCTGCTCGGCTTCCAAGATCCGATGAGATTGGGCACTCCCAGGCAGGTATGGCCGCGAGCCGGAGTACAGTATAGAAAACATAGTATATATAGATTTGTCACAATTTTAAACAACTTCAGCAACAAATGCAACTTTCTTTAACCAGACAACTAAAACACATTTTTCTACAATCAGTCGTCAAGTCCTGAATTCCATGATCGCATTCATCCCAGGTAGATTTTTTTTCTTTAAATCCAAAATTCTGACCAATTTAAAAGCTCACAGCACCTGGTATTCCAAGCGAGTCTCCTGCAAACGTACTAACCAGGCCCATGCCTGCTTGGCCCCCAAGATCCGATGAGATTGGGCACTCCCAGGCAGGTATGGCCGTGAGCCGGAGTACAGCATAGAAAACATAGTATATATAGATTTGTCACAATTTTAAACAACTTCAGCAACAAATGCAACTTTCTTTAACCAGACAACTAAAACACATTTTTCTACAATCAGTCGTCAAGTCCTGAATTCCATGATCGCATTCATCCCAGGTAGATTTGTTTTCTTTAAATCCAAAATTCTGACCAATTTAAAAGCTCACAGCACCCGGTACTCCAAGTGAGTCTCCTGCACACGTACTAACCAGGCCCATGCCTGCTTGGCTTCCAAGATCTGACGAGATTGGGCACTCCCAGGTCGGCATGGCCATGAGCTGAACGACTGTATAGAAAACATGGTATTTATAGATTTATCACAATTTTAAACAACTTCAGCAACAAAGGCATCTTTCTTTAACCAGACAACTAAAACACATTCTTATACAATCAGTCGTCAAGTCCTGAATTCCATGATCGCATTCATCCCAGGTAGATTTTTTTCTTTAAATTCAAAATTCTGACCAATTTAAAAGCTCACAGCACCCGGTATTCCAAGTGAGTCTCCTGCACACGTACTAACCAGGCCCGTGCCTGCTTGGCTTCCAAGATCCAATGAGATCACGCACTCCCAGGCAGGTATGGCCATGAGCTGGAGTACAGTATAGAAAACATAGTATATATAGATTTGTCACAATTTTAAACAACTTCAGCAACAAAGGCAACTTTCTTTAACCAGACAACTAAAACACATTTTTATACAATCAGTCGCCAAGTCCTGAATTCCATGATCGCATTCATCCCAGGTAGATTTTTTTCTTTAAATTCAAAATTCTGACCAATTTAAAAGCTCACGGCACCTGGTATTCCAAGTGAGTCTCCTGCACACATACCAACCAGGCCCATGCCTGCTTGGCCTCCAAGATCTGACGAGATTGGGCACTCCCAGGTAGGTATGGCCGTGAGCTGGAGTACGGCATAGAAAACATAGTATATATAGATTTGTCACAATTTTAAACAACTTCAGCAACAAAGGCAACTTTCTTTAACCAGACAACTAAAACACATTTTTCTACAATCAGTCGGCAAGTCCTGAATTCCATGATCGCATTCATCCCAGGTAGATTTTTTTTCTTCAAATCCAAAATTCTGACCCATTTAAAAGCTCACAGCACCCAGCATTCCAAGCGAGTCTCCTGCACACATACTAACCAGGCCCGTGCCTGCTTGGCCTCCAAGATCTGACGAGATTGGGCACTCCCAGGTAGGTATGGCCGTGAGCTGGAATACGGCATAGAAAACATAGTATATATAGATTTGTCACAATTTTAAACAACTTCAGCAACAAAGGCAACTTTCTTTAACCAGACAACTAAAACACATTTTTCTACAATCAGTCGTCAAGTCCTGAATTCCATGATCGCATTCATCCCAGGTAGATTTTTTTTCTTTAAATCCAAAATTCTGACCAATTTAAAAGCTCACAGCACCCAGTATTCCAAGCGAGTCTCCTGCACACGTACTAACCAGGCCCGTGCCTGCTCGGCTTCCAAGATCCGATGAGATTGGGCACTCCCAGGCAGGTATGGCCGCGAGCCGGAGTACAGTATAGAAAACATAGTATATATAGATTTGTCACAATTTTAAACAACTTCAGCAACAAATGCAACTTTCTTTAACCAGACAACTAAAACACATTTTTCTACAATCAGTCGTCAAGTCCTGAATTCCATGATCGCATTCATCCCAGGTAGATTTTTTTTCTTTAAATCCAAAATTCTGACCAATTTAAAAGCTCACAGCACCTGGTATTCCAAGCGAGTCTCCTGCAAACGTACTAACCAGGCCCATGCCTGCTTGGCCCCCAAGATCCGATGAGATTGGGCACTCCCAGGCAGGTATGGCCGTGAGCCGGAGTACAGCATAGAAAACATAGTATATATAGATTTGTCACAATTTTAAACAACTTCAGCAACAAATGCAACTTTCTTTAACCAGACAACTAAAACACATTTTTCTACAATCAGTCGTCAAGTCCTGAATTCCATGATCGCATTCATCCCAGGTAGATTTTTTTTCTTTAAATCCAAAATTCTGACCAATTTAAAAGCTCACAGCACCTGGTATTCCAAGTGAGTCTCCTGCAAACGTACTAACCAGGCCCATGCCTGCTTGGCCCCCAAGATCTGACGAGATTGGGCACTCCCAGGTAGGTATGGCCGTGAGCTGGAGTACGGCATAGAAAACATAGTATATATAGATTTGTCACAATTTTAAACAACTTCAGCAACAAAGGCAACTTTCTTTAACCAGACAACTAAAACACATTTTTCTACAATCAGTCGTCAAGTCCTGAATTCCATGATCGCATTCATCCCAGGTAGATTTTTTTTCTTTAAATCCAAAATTCTGACCAATTTAAAAGCTCACAGCACCCAGTATTCCAAGTGAGTCCCCTGCACATGTACTAACCAGGCCCTTGCCTGCTTGGCTTCCAAGATCTGATGAGATTGGGCACTCCCAGGCAGGTATGGCCATAAGCTGGAGTACAGTATAGAAAACATAGTATATATAGATTTGTCACAATTTTAAACAACTTCAGCAACAAAGGCAACTTTTTTTAACCAGACAACTAAAACACATTTTTATACAATCAGTCGTCAAGCCCTGAATTCCATGATCGCATTCATCCCAGGTAGATTTTTTTTCTTTAAATCCAAAATTCTGACCAACTTAGAAGCTCACAGCACCCAGCACTCCAAGTGAGTCTCCTGCACACATACTAACCAGGCCCATGCCTGCTTGGCTTCCAAGATCTGACAAGATTGGGCACTCCCAGGTCGGTATGGCCGCGAGCTGAACGACTGTATAGAAAACATGGTATTTATAGATTTATCACAATTTTAAACAACTTCAGCAACAAAGGCAACTTTCTTTAACCAGACAACTAAAACACATTCTTATACAATCAGTCGTCAAGTCCTGAATTCCATGATCGCATTCATCCCAGGTAGATTTTTTTCTTTAAATTCAAAATTCTGACCAATTTAAAAGTTCACAGCACCTGGTATTCCAAGTGAGTCTCCTGCACATGTACTAACCAGGCCCGTGCCTGCTTGGCTTCCAAGATCCAATGAGATTGGGCACTCCCAGGCAGGTATGGCTGTGAGCTGGAGTACAGCATAGAAAACATAGTATATATAGATTTGTCACAATTTTAAACAACTCCAGCAACAAATGCAACTTTCTTTAACCAGACAACTAAAACACATTTTTCTACAATCAGTCGTCAAGTCCTGAATTCCATGATCGAATTCATCCCAGGTAGATTTTTTTTCTTTAAATCCAAAATTCTGACCAATTTAAAAGCTCACAGCACCCAGTATTCCAAGTGAGTCTCCTGCACACATACTAACCAGGCCCGTGCCCGCTTGGCTTCCAAGATCTGATGAGATTGGGCACTCCCAGGCAGGTATGGCCATGAGCTGGAGTACAGTATAGAAAACATAGTATATATAGATTTGTTACAATTTTAAACAACTTCAGCAACAAAGGCAACTTTCTTTAACCAGACAACTAAAACACATTTTTATACAATCAGTCGTCAAGTCCTGAATTCCATGATCGCATTAATCCCAGGTAGATTTCTTTCTTTAAATTCAAAATTCTGACCAATTTAAAAGCTCACAGCACCCGGTATTCCAAGTGATTCTCCTGCACACGTACTAACCAGGCCCATGCCTGCTTGGCCTCCAAGATCTGACGAGATCGGGCACTCCCAGGTAGGTATGGCCGTGAGCTGGAGTACGGCATAGAAAACATAGTATATATAGATTTGTCACAATTTTAAACAACTTCAGCAACAAAGGCAACTTTCTTTAACCAGACAACTAAAACACATTTTTCTACAATCAGTCGTCAAGTCCTGAATTCCATGATCGCATTCATCCCAGGTAGATTTTTTTTCTTTAAATCCAAAATTCTGACCAATTTAAAAGCTCACAGCACCCAGTATTCCAAGTGCGTCTCCTGCACACGTACTAACCAGGCCCGTGCCTGCTTGGCTTCCAAGATCTGACGAGATTGGGCACTCCCAGGTCGGTATGGCCGTGAGCCGAACGACTGTATAGAAAACATGGTATTTATAGATTTATCACAATTTTAAACAACTTCAGCAACAAAGGCGACTTTCTTTAACCAGACAACTAAAACACATTCTTATACAATCAGTCGTCAAGTCCTGAATTCCATGATCGCATTCATCCCAGGTAGATTTTTTTTCTTTAAATCCAAAATTCTGACCAATTTAAAAGCTCACAGCACCCAGTATTCCAAGTGAGTCTCCTGCACACATACTAACCAGGCCCGTGCCTGCTTGGCTTCCAAGATCTGATGAGATTGGGCACTCCCAGGCATCAGTGGCACAATTTATTCTAGATTAATTGTTAGTTTGCACTGGCGGTGTAATAACATTTTATTTTTGTCTTTCTAATGTTACGTTGCATCAATTGCGTAATTTAATATTGGATTTATTTTTATTTGTATTGTTTTTTGTGGATGATTTATGTACGAAGGACTTTCAACGGAAACAAGCCCGCAAGGGCTTTTTTGAAATGCTCCTCTTAGACAGGATGTTTGACGTTATTTGTACTGTAATACATGCTACTGTGTGACTGTACTTGTACTCTAACATTCTATCTAATAAATATATTCATCATCATCATCGTACGGCCATGAGCTGGAGTGCAGTATAGAAAACATAGTATATATAGATTTGTCACAATTTTAAACAACTTCAGCAACAAAGGCAACTTTCTTTAACCAGACAACTAAAACACATTTTTATACAATCAGTCGTCAAGTCCTGAATTCCATGATCGCATTCATCCCAGGTAGATTTTTTTCTTTAAATTCAAAATTCTGACCAATTTAAAAGCTCACAGCACCTGGTATTCCAAGTGAGTCTCCTGCACATGTACTAACCAGGCCCATGCCTGCTTGGCCCCCAAGATCTGACGAGATTGGGCACTCCCGGGTAGGTATGGCCGTGAGCTGGAGTACGGCATAGAAAACATAGTATATATAGATTTGTCACAATTTTAAACAACTTCAGCAACAAAGGCAACTTTCTTTAACCAGACAACTAAAACACATTTTTCTACAATCAGTCGTCAAGTCCTGAATTCCATGATCGCATTCATCCCAGGTAGATTTTTTTTCTTTAAATCCAAAATTCTGACCAATTTAAAAGCTCACAGCACCCAGTATTCCAAGTGAGTCCCCTGCACATGTACTAACCAGGCCCTTGCCTGCTTGGCTTCCAAGATCTGATGAGATTGGGCACTCCCAGGCAGGTATGGCCATAAGCTGGAGTACAGTATAGAAAACATAGTATATATAGATTTGTCACAATTTTAAACAACTTCAGCAACAAAGGCAACTTTTTTTAACCAGACAACTAAAACACATTTTTATACAATCAGTCGTCAAGCCCTGAATTCCATGATCGCATTCATCCCAGGTAGATTTTTTTTCTTTAAATCCAAAATTCTGACCAACTTAGAAGCTCACAGCACCCAGCACTCCAAGTGAGTCTCCTGCACACATACTAACCAGGCCCATGCCTGCTTGGCTTCCAAGATCTGACAAGATTGGGCACTCCCAGGTCGGTATGGCCGCGAGCTGAACGACTGTATAGAAAACATGGTATTTATAGATTTATCACAATTTTAAACAACTTCAGCAACAAAGGCAACTTTCTTTAACCAGACAACTAAAACACATTCTTATACAATCAGTCGTCAAGTCCTGAATTCCATGATCGCATTCATCCCAGGTAGATTTTTTTCTTTAAATTCAAAATTCTGACCAATTTAAAAGTTCACAGCACC
Source organism: Brachionichthys hirsutus (assembly GCF_040956055.1). Lineage (NCBI taxonomy): Eukaryota > Metazoa > Chordata > Actinopteri > Lophiiformes > Brachionichthyidae > Brachionichthys > Brachionichthys hirsutus. The sequence continues at coordinate 314,310 of NW_027180332.1, forward strand.
TGGTATTCCAAGTGAGTCTCCTGCACATGTACTAACCAGGCCCGTGCCTGCTTGGCTTCCAAGATCCAATGAGATTGGGCACTCCCAGGCAGGTATGGCTGTGAGCTGGAGTACAGCATAGAAAACATAGTATATATAGATTTGTCACAATTTTAAACAACTCCAGCAACAAATGCAACTTTCTTTAACCAGACAACTAAAACACATTTTTCTACAATCAGTCGTCAAGTCCTGAATTCCATGATCGAATTCATCCCAGGTAGATTTTTTTTCTTTAAATCCAAAATTCTGACCAATTTAAAAGCTCACAGCACCCAGTATTCCAAGTGAGTCTCCTGCACACATACTAACCAGGCCCGTGCCCGCTTGGCTTCCAAGATCTGATGAGATTGGGCACTCCCAGGCAGGTATGGCCATGAGCTGGAGTACAGTATAGAAAACATAGTATATATAGATTTGTTACAATTTTAAACAACTTCAGCAACAAAGGCAACTTTCTTTAACCAGACAACTAAAACACATTTTTATACAATCAGTCGTCAAGTCCTGAATTCCATGATCGCATTAATCCCAGGTAGATTTCTTTCTTTAAATTCAAAATTCTGACCAATTTAAAAGCTCACAGCACCCGGTATTCCAAGTGATTCTCCTGCACACGTACTAACCAGGCCCATGCCTGCTTGGCCTCCAAGATCTGACGAGATCGGGCACTCCCAGGTAGGTATGGCCGTGAGCTGGAGTACGGCATAGAAAACATAGTATATATAGATTTGTCACAATTTTAAACAACTTCAGCAACAAAGGCAACTTTCTTTAACCAGACAACTAAAACACATTTTTCTACAATCAGTCGTCAAGTCCTGAATTCCATGATCGCATTCATCCCAGGTAGATTTTTTTTCTTTAAATCCAAAATTCTGACCAATTTAAAAGCTCACAGCACCCAGTATTCCAAGTGCGTCTCCTGCACACGTACTAACCAGGCCCGTGCCTGCTTGGCTTCCAAGATCTGACGAGATTGGGCACTCCCAGGTCGGTATGGCCGTGAGCCGAACGACTGTATAGAAAACATGGTATTTATAGATTTATCACAATTTTAAACAACTTCAGCAACAAAGGCGACTTTCTTTAACCAGACAACTAAAACACATTCTTATACAATCAGTCGTCAAGTCCTGAATTCCATGATCGCATTCATCCCAGGTAGATTTTTTTTCTTTAAATCCAAAATTCTGACCAATTTAAAAGCTCACAGCACCCAGTATTCCAAGTGAGTCTCCTGCACACATACTAACCAGGCCCGTGCCTGCTTGGCTTCCAAGATCTGATGAGATTGGGCACTCCCAGGCATCAGTGGCACAATTTATTCTAGATTAATTGTTAGTTTGCACTGGCGGTGTAATAACATTTTATTTTTGTCTTTCTAATGTTACGTTGCATCAATTGCGTAATTTAATATTGGATTTATTTTTATTTGTATTGTTTTTTGTGGATGATTTATGTACGAAGGACTTTCAACGGAAACAAGCCCGCAAGGGCTTTTTTGAAATGCTCCTCTTAGACAGGATGTTTGACGTTATTTGTACTGTAATACATGCTACTGTGTGACTGTACTTGTACTCTAACATTCTATCTAATAAATATATTCATCATCATCATCGTACGGCCATGAGCTGGAGTGCAGTATAGAAAACATAGTATATATAGATTTGTCACAATTTTAAACAACTTCAGCAACAAAGGCAACTTTCTTTAACCAGACAACTAAAACACATTTTTATACAATCAGTCGTCAAGTCCTGAATTCCATGATCGCATTCATCCCAGGTAGATTTTTTTCTTTAAATTCAAAATTCTGACCAATTTAAAAGCTCACAGCACCTGGTATTCCAAGTGAGTCTCCTGCACATGTACTAACCAGGCCCATGCCTGCTTGGCCCCCAAGATCTGACGAGATTGGGCACTCCCGGGTAGGTATGGCCGTGAGCTGGAGTACGGCATAGAAAACATAGTATATATAGATTTGTCACAATTTTAAACAACTTCAGCAACAAAGGCAACTTTCTTTAACCAGACAACTAAAACACATTTTTCTACAATCAGTCGTCAAGTCCTGAATTCCATGATCGCATTCATCCCAGGTAGATTTTTTTTCTTTAAATCCAAAATTCTGACCAATTTAAAAGCTCACAGCACCCAGTATTCCAGGTGAGTCTCCTGCACATGTACTAACCAGGCCCGTGCCTGCTTGGCTTCCAAGACCCGACGAGATTGGGCACTCCCAGGCAGGTATGGCCGTGAGCCGGAGTGCAGTATAGAAAACATAGTATATATAGATTTGTCACAATTTTAAACAACTTCAGCAACAAATGCAACTTTCTTTAACCAGACAACTAAAACACATTTTTCTACAATCAGTCGTCAAGTCCTGAATTCCATGATCGCATTCATCCCAGGTAGATTTTTTTTCTTTAAATCCAAAATTCTGACCAATTTAAAAGCTCACAGCACCCAGTATTCCAAGTGAGTCTCCTGCACACGTACTAACCAGGCCCGTGCCTGCTTGGCTTCCAAGATCTGATGAGATTGGGCACTCCCAGGCAGGTATGGCCATGAGCTGGAGTACAGTATAGAAAACATAGTATATATAGATTTGTCACAATTTTAAACAACTTCAGCAACAAAGGCAACTTTCTTTAACCAGACAACTAAAACACATTTTTCTACAATCAGTCGTCAAGTCCTGAATTCCATGATCGCATTCATCCCAGGTAGATTTTTTTCTTTAAATTCAAAATTCTGACCAATTTAAAAGCTCACAGCACCTGGTATTCCAAGTGAGTCTCCTGCACATGTACTAACCAGGCCCGTGCCTGCTTGGCTTCCAAGATCCGATGAGATTGGGCACTCCCAGGCAGGTATGGCCGTGAGCCGGAGTACAGCATAGAAAACATAGTATATATAGATTTGTCACAATTTTAAACAACTTCAGCAACAAATGCAACTTTCTTTAACCAGACAACTAAAACACATTTTTCTACAATCAGTCGTCAAGTGCTGAATTCCATGATCGCATTCATCCCAGGTAGATTTTTTTTCTTTAAATCCAAAATTCTGACCAATTTAAAAGCTCACAGCACCTGGTATTCCAAGTGAGTCTCCCACACATGTACTAACCAGGCCCATGCCTGCTTGGCCTCCAAGATCTGACGAGATTGGGCACTCCCAGGCAGGTATGGCCGTGAGCCGGAGTACAGTATAGAAAACATAGTATATATAGATTTGTCACAATTTTAAACAACTTCAGCAACAAAGGCAACTTTCTTTAACCAGACAACTAAAACACATTTTTATACAATCAGTCGTCAAGTCCTGAATTCCATGATCGCATTCATCCCAGGTAGATTTTTTTCTTTAAATTCAAAATTCTGACCAATTTAAAAGCTCACAGCACCTGGTATTCCAAGTGAGTCTCCCACACATGTACTAACCAGGCCCATGCCTGCTTGGCCTCCAAGACCTGACGAGATTGGGCACTCCCAGGCAGGTATGGCCGTGAGCCGGAGTACAGTATAGAAAACATAGTATATATAGATTTGTCACAATTTTCAACAACTTTAGCAAAAAAGGCAACTTTCTTTAACCAGACAACTAAAACACATTTTTCTACAATCAGTCGTCAAGTCCTGAATTCCATGATCGCATTCATCCCAGGTAGATTTTTTTTCTTCAAATCCAAAATTCTGACCCATTTAAAAGCTCACAGCACCCAGCATTCCAAGTGAGTCTCCTGCACACATACTAACCAGGCCCGTGCCTGCTTGGCTTCCAAGATCTGATGAGATTGGGCACTCCCAGGCAGGTATGGCCATGAGCCAGAGCACAGTATAGAAAACATAGTATATATAGATTTGTCACAATTTTAAACAACTTCAGCAACAAATGCAACTTTCTTTAACCAGACAACTAAAACACATTTTTCTACAATCAGTCGTCAAGTCCTTAATTCCATGATCGCATTCATCCCAGGTAGATTTTTTTTCTTTAAATCCAAAATTCTCACCAATTTAAAAGCTCACAGCACCCAGTATTCCAAGTGAGTCTCCTGCACACGTACTAACCAGGCCCGTGCCTGCTTGGCTTCCGAGATCTGATGAGATCGGGCACTCCCAGGCAGGTATTGCCATGAGCTGGAGTACAGTATAGAAAACATAGTATATATAGATTTGTCACAATTTTAAACAACTTCAGCAACAAAGGCAACTTTCTTTAACCAGACAACTAAAACACATTTTTATACAATCAGTCGTCAAGTCCTGAATTCCATGATCGCATTCATCCCAGGTAGATTTTTTTCTTTAAATTCAAAATTCTGACCAATTTAAAAGCTCACAGCACCTGGTATTCCAAGTGAGTCTCCCACACATGTACTAACCAGGCCCATGCCTGCTTGGCCTCCAAGACCTGACGAGATTGGGCACTCCCAGGCAGGTATGGCCGTGAGCCGGAGTACAGTATAGAAAACATAGTATATATAGATTTGTCACAATTTTCAACAACTTTAGCAACAAAGGCAACTTTCTTTAACCAGACAACTAAAACACATTTTTCTACAATCAGTCGTCAAGTCCTGAATTCCATGATCGCATTCATCCCAGGTAGATTTTTTTTCTTCAAATCCAAAATTCTGACCCATTTAAAAGCTCACAGCACCCAGCATTCCAAGTGAGTCTCCTGCACACATACTAACCAGGCCCGTGCCTGCTTGGCTTCCAAGATCTGATGAGATTGGGCACTCCCAGGCAGGTATGGCCATGAGCCAGAGCACAGTATAGAAAACATAGTATATATAGATTTGTCACAATTTTAAACAACTTCAGCAACAAATGCAACTTTCTTTAACCAGACAACTAAAACACATTTTTCTACAATCAGTCGTCAAGTCCTTAATTCCATGATCGCATTCATCCCAGGTAGATTTTTTTTCTTTAAATCCAAAATTCTCACCAATTTAAAAGCTCACAGCACCCAGTATTCCAAGTGAGTCTCCTGCACATGTACTAACCAGGCCCGTGCCTGCTTGGCTTCCGAGATCTGATGAGATCGGGCACTCCCAGGCAGGTATTGCCATGAGCTGGAGTACAGTATAGAAAACATAGTATATATAGATTTGTCACAATTTTAAACAACTTCAGCAACAAAGGCAACTTTCTTTAACCAGACAACTAAAACACATTTTTATACAATCAGTCGTCAAGTCCTGAATTCCATGATCGCATTCATCCCAGGTAGATTTTTTTTCTTTAAATCCAAAATTCTGACCAATTTAAAAGCTCACAGCACCCAGTATTCCAAGTGAGTCTCCTGCACACATACTAACCAGGCCCGTGCCTGCTTGGCTTCCAAAATCTGATGAGATTGGGCACTCCCAGGCATCAGTGGCGTAATTTATTCTAGATTAATTGTTAGTTTGCACTGGCGGTGTAATAACATTTTATTTTTGTCTTTCTAATGTTACGTTGCATCAATTGCGTAATTTAATATTGGATTTATTTTTATTTGTATTGTTTTTTGTGGATGATTTATGTACGAAGGACTTTCAACGGAAACAAGCCCGCAAGGGCTTTTTTGAAATGCTCCTCTTAGACAGGATGTTTGACGTTATTTGTACTGTAATACATGCTACTGTGTGACTGTACTTGTACTCTAACATTCTATCTAATAAATATATTCATCATCATCATCGTACGGCCAGGAGCTGGAGTGCAGTATAGAAAACATAGTATATATAGATTTGTCACAATTTTAAACAACTTCAGCAACAAAGGCAACTTTCTTTAACCAGACAACTAAAACACATTTTTATACAATCAGTCGTCAAGTCCTGAATTCCATGATCGCATTCATCCCAGGTAGATTTTTTTCTTTAAATTCAAAATTCTGACCAATTTAAAAGCTCACAGCACCTGGTATTCCAAGTGAGTCTCCTGCACGTGTACTAACCAGGCCCATGCCTGCTTGGCCCCCAAGATCTGACGAGATTGGGCACTCCCGGGTAGGTATGGCCGTGAGCTGGAGTACGGCATAGAAAACATAGTATATATAGATTTGTCACAATTTTAAACAACTTCAGCAACAAGGCAACTTTCTTTAACCAGACAACTAAAACACATTTTTCTACAATCAGTCGTCAAGTCCTGAATTCCATGATCGCATTCATCCCAGGTAGATTTTTTTTCTTTAAATCCAAAATTCTGACCAATTTAAAAGCTCACAGCACCCAGTATTCCAAGTGAGTCTCCTGCACATGTACTAACCAGGCCCGTGCCTGCTTGGCTTCCAAGATCCGACGAGATTGGGCACTCCCAGGTAGGTATGGCCGTGAGCTGGAGTACGGCATAGAAAACATAGTATATATAGATTTGTCACAATTTTAAACAACTTCAGCAACAAAGGCAATTTTCTTTAACCAGACAACTAAAACACATTTTTCTACAATCAGTCGTCAAGTGCTGAATTCCATGATCGCATTCATCCCAGGTAGATTTTTTTCTTTAAATTCAACATTCTGACCAATTTAAAAGCTCACAGCACCTGGTATTCCAAGTGAGTCTCCCACACATGTACTAACCAGGCCCATGCCTGCTTGGCCTCCAAGATCTGACGAGATTGGGCACTCCCAGGCAGGTATGGCCGTGAGCCGGAGTGCAGTATAGAAAACATAGTATATATAGATTTGTCACAATTTTAAACAACTTCAGCAACAAATGCAACTTTCTTTAACCAGACAACTAAAACACATTTTTCTACAATCAGTCGTCAAGTCCTGAATTCCATGATCGCATTCATCCCAGGTAGATTTTTTTTCTTTAAATCCAAAATTCTGACCAATTTAAAAGCTCACAGCACCCAGTATTCCAAGTGAGTCTCCTGCACACGTACTAACCAGGCCCGTGCCTGCTTGGCTTCCAAGATCTGATGAGATTGGGCACTCCCAGGCAGGTATGGCCATGAGCTGGAGTACAGTATAGAAAACATAGTATATATAGATTTGTCACAATTTTAAACAACTTCAGCAACAAAGGCAACTTTCTTTAACCAGACAACTAAAACACATTTTTCTACAATCAGTCGTCAAGTCCTGAATTCCATGATCGCATTCATCCCAGGTAGATTTTTTTCTTTAAATTCAAAATTCTGACCAATTTAAAAGCTCACAGCACCTGGTATTCCAAGTGAGTCTCCTGCACATGTACTAACCAGGCCCGTGCCTGCTTGGCTTCCAAGATCCGATGAGATTGGGCACTCCCAGGCAGGTATGGCCGTGAGCCGGAGTACAGCATAGAAAACATAGTATATATAGATTTGTCACAATTTTAAACAACTTCAGCAACAAATGCAACTTTCTTTAACCAGACAACTAAAACACATTTTTCTACAATCAGTCGTCAAGTGCTGAATTCCATGATCGCATTCATCCCAGGTAGATTTTTTTTCTTTAAATCCAAAATTCTGACCAATTTAAAAGCTCACAGCACCTGGTATTCCAAGTGAGTCTCCCACACATGTACTAACCAGGCCCATGCCTGCTTGGCCTCCAAGATCTGACGAGATTGGGCACTCCCAGGCAGGTATGGCCGTGAGCCGGAGTACAGTATAGAAAACATAGTATATATAGATTTGTCACAATTTTAAACAACTTCAGCAACAAAGGCAACTTTCTTTAACCAGACAACTAAAACACATTTTTATACAATCAGTCGTCAAGTCCTGAATTCCATGATCGCATTCATCCCAGGTAGATTTTTTTCTTTAAATTCAAAATTCTGACCAATTTAAAAGCTCACAGCACCTGGTATTCCAAGTGAGTCTCCCACACATGTACTAACCAGGCCCATGCCTGCTTGGCCTCCAAGACCTGACGAGATTGGGCACTCCCAGGCAGGTATGGCCGTGAGCCGGAGTACAGTATAGAAAACATAGTATATATAGATTTGTCACAATTTTCAACAACTTTAGCAACAAAGGCAACTTTCTTTAACCAGACAACTAAAACACATTTTTCTACAATCAGTCGTCAAGTCCTGAATTCCATGATCGCATTCATCCCAGGTAGATTTTTTTTCTTCAAATCCAAAATTCTGACCCATTTAAAAGCTCACAGCACCCAGCATTCCAAGTGAGTCTCCTGCACACATACTAACCAGGCCCGTGCCTGCTTGGCTTCCAAGATCTGATGAGATTGGGCACTCCCAGGCAGGTATGGCCATGAGCCAGAGCACAGTATAGAAAACATAGTATATATAGATTTGTCACAATTTTAAACAACTTCAGCAACAAATGCAACTTTCTTTAACCAGACAACTAAAACACATTTTTCTACAATCAGTCGTCAAGTCCTTAATTCCATGATCGCATTCATCCCAGGTAGATTTTTTTTCTTTAAATCCAAAATTCTCACCAATTTAAAAGCTCACAGCACCCAGTATTCCAAGTGAGTCTCCTGCACACGTACTAACCAGGCCCGTGCCTGCTTGGCTTCCGAGATCTGATGAGATCGGGCACTCCCAGGCAGGTATTGCCATGAGCTGGAGTACAGTATAGAAAACATAGTATATATAGATTTGTCACAATTTTAAACAACTTCAGCAACAAAGGCAACTTTCTTTAACCAGACAACTAAAACACATTTTTATACAATCAGTCGTCAAGTCCTGAATTCCATGATCGCATTCATCCCAGGTAGATTTTTTTCTTTAAATTCAAAATTCTGACCAATTTAAAAGCTCACAGCACCTGGTATTCCAAGTGAGTCTCCTGCACACGTACTAACCAGGCCCGTGCCCGCTTGGCTTCCAAGATCCGATGAGATTGGGCACTCCCAGGCAGGTATGGCCGCGAGCTGGAGCACAGCATAGAAAACATAGTATATATAGATTTGTCACAATTTTCAACAACTTCAGCAACAAAAGGCAACTTTCTTCAACCAGACAACTAAAACAAATTTTTATACAATCAGTCGTCAAGCCCTGAATTCCATGATCGCATTCATCCCAGGTAGATTTTTTTTCTTTAAATCCAAAATTCTGACCAATTTAAAAGCTCACAGCACCCGGTACACCAAGTGAGTCTCCTGCACACGTACTAACCAGGCCCATGCCTGCTTGGCTTCCAAGATCTGACGAGATTGGGCACTCCCAGGCCGGCATGGCCATGAGCTGAACGACTGTATAGAAAACATGGTATTTATAGATTTATCACAATTTTAAACAACTTCAGCAACAAAGGCATCTTTCTTTAACCAGACAACTAAAACACATTCTTATACAATCAGTCGTCAAGTCCTGAATTCCATGATCGCATTCATCCCAGGTAGATTTTTTTCTTTAAATTCAAAATTCTGACCAATTTAAAAGCTCACAGCACCCGGTATTCCAAGTGAGTCTCCTGCACACGTACTAACCAGGCCCATGCCTGCTTGGCCTCCAAGATCTGACGAGATTGGGCACTCCCAGGTAGGTATGGCCGTGAGCTGGAGTACGGCATAGAAAACATAGTATATATAGATTTGTCACAATTTTAAACAACTTCAGCAACAAAGGCAACTTTCTTTAACCAGACAACTAAAACACATTTTTCTACAATCAGTCGGCAAGTCCTGAATTCCATGATCGCATTCATCCCAGGTAGATTTTTTTTCTTCAAATCCAAAATTCTGACCCATTTAAAAGCTCACAGCACCCAGCATTCCAAGTGAGTCTACTGCACACATACTAACCAGGCCCGTGCCTGCTTGGCCTCCAAGATCTGACGAGATTGGGCACTCCCAGGTAGGTATGGCCGTGAGCTGGAGTACGGCATAGAAAACATAGTATATATAGATTTGTCACAATTTTAAACAACTTCAGCAACAAAGGCAACTTTCTTTAACCAGACAACTAAAACACATTTTTCTACAATCAGTCGTCAAGTCCTGAATTCCATGATCGCATTCATCCCAGGTAGATTTTTTTTCTTTAAATCCAAAATTCTGACCAATTTAAAAGCTCACAGCACCCAGTATTCCAAGTGAGTCTCCTGCACACGTACTAACCAGGCCCGTGCTTGCTTGGCTTCCAAGATCCGATGAGATTGGGCACTCCCAGGCAGGTATGGCCGTGAGCCGGAGTACAGTATAGAAAACATAGTATATATAGATTTGTCACAATTTTAAACAACTTCAGCAACAAATGCAACTTTCTTTAACCAGACAACTAAAACACATTTTTCTACAATCAGTCGTCAAGTCCTGAATTCCATGATCGCATTCATCGCAGGTAGATTTTTTTTCTTTAAATCCAAAATTCTGACCAATTTAAAAGCTCACAGCACCTGGTATTCCAAGCGAGTCTCCTGCAAACGTACTAACCAGGCCCATGCCTGCTTGGCCCCCAAGATCCGATGAGATTGGGCACTCCCAGGCATCAGTGGCGTAATTTATTCTAGATTAATTGTTAGTTTGCACTGGCGGTGTAATAACATTTTATTTTTGTCTTTCTAATGTTACGTTGCATCAATTGCGTAATTTAATATTGGATTTATTTTTATTTGTATTGTTTTTTGTGGATGATTTATGTACGAAGGACTTTCAACGGAAACAAGCCCGCAAGGGCTTTTTTGAAATGCTCCTCTTAGACAGGATGTTTGACGTTATTTGTACTGTAATACATGCTACTGTGTGACTGTACTTGTACTCTAACATTCTATCTAATAAATATATTCATCATCATCATCGTACGGCCATGAGCTGGAGTGCAGTATAGAAAACATAGTATATATAGATTTGTCACAATTTTAAACAACTTCAGCAACAAAGGCAACTTTCTTTAACCAGACAACTAAAACACATTTTTATACAATCAGTCGTCAAGTCCTGAATTCCATGATCGCATTCATCCCAGGTAGATTTTTTTCTTTAAATTCAAAATTCTGACCAATTTAAAAGCTCACAGCACCTGGTATTCCAAGTGAGTCTCCTGCACATGTACTAACCAGGCCCATGCCTGCTTGGCCCCCAAGATCTGACGAGATTCGGCACTCCCGGGTAGGTATGGCCGTGAGCTGGAGTACGGCATAGAAAACATAGTATATATAGATTTGTCACAATTTTAAACAACTTCAGCAACAAAGGCAACTTTCTTTAACCAGACAACTAAAACACATTTTTCTACAATCAGTCGTCAAGTCCTGAATTCCATGATCGCATTCATCCCAGGTAGATTTTTTTTCTTTAAATCCAAAATTCTGACCAATTTAAAAGCTCACAGCACCCAGTATTCCAAGTGAGTCTCCTGCACATGTACTAACCAGGCCCGTGCCTGCTTGGCTTCCAAGATCCGACGAGATTGGGCACTCCCAGGCAGGTATGGCCGTGAGCCGGAGTGCAGTATAGAAAACATAGTATATATAGATTTGTCACAATTTTAAACAACTTCAGCAACAAATGCAACTTTCTTTAACCAGACAACTAAAACACATTTTTCTACAATCAGTCGTCAAGTCCTGAATTCCATGATCGCATTCATCCCAGGTAGATTTTTTTCTTTAAATCCAAAATTCTGACCAATTTAAAAGCTCACAGCACCCAGTATTCCAAGTGAGTCTCCTGCACACGTACTAACCAGGCCCGTGCCTGCTTGGCTTCCAAGATCTGATGAGATTGGGCACTCCCAGGCAGGTATGGCCATGAGCTGGAGTACAGTATAGAAAACATAGTATATATAGATTTGTCACAATTTTAAACAACTTCAGCAACAAAGGCAACTTTCTTTAACCAGACAACTAAAACACATTTTTCTACAATCAGTCGTCAAGTCCTGAATTCCATGATCGCATTCATCCCAGGTAGATTTTTTTCTTTAAATTCAAAATTCTGACCAATTTAAAAGCTCACAGCACCTGGTATTCCAAGTGAGTCTCCTGCACATGTACTAACCAGGCCCGTGCCTGCTTGGCTTCCAAGATCCGATGAGATTGGGCACTCCCAGGCAGGTATGGCCGTGAGCCGGAGTACAGTATAGAAAACATAGTATATATAGATTTGTCACAATTTTAAACAACTTCAGCAACAAATGCAACTTTCTTTAACCAGACAACTAAAACACATTTTTCTACAATCAGTCGTCAAGTCCTGAATTCCATGATCGCATTCATCCCAGGTAGATTTTTTTTCTTTAAATCCAAAATTCTGACCAATTTAAAAGCTCACAGCACCTGGTATTCCAAGTGAGTCTCCTGCAAACGTACTAACCAGGCCCATGCCTGCTTGGCCCCCAAGATCTGACGAGATTGGGCACTCCCAGGTAGGTATGGCCGTGAGCTGGAGTACGGCATAGAAAACATAGTATATATAGATTTGTCACAATTTTAAACAACTTCAGCAACAAAGGCAATTTTCTTTAACCAGACAACTAAAACACATTTTTCTACAATCAGTCGTCAAGTGCTGAATTCCATGATCGCATTCATCCCAGGTAGATTTTTTTTCTTTAAATCCAAAATTCTGACCAATTTAAAAGCTCACAGCACCTGGTATTCCAAGTGAGTCTCCCACACATGTACTAACCAGGCCCATGCCTGCTTGGCCTCCAAGATCTGACGAGATTGGGCACTCCCAGGCAGGTATGGCCGTGAGCCGGAGTACAGTATAGAAAACATAGTATATATAGATTTGTCACAATTTTAAACAACTTCAGCAACAAAGGCAACTTTCTTTAACCAGACAACTAAAACACATTTTTATACAATCAGTCGTCAAGTCCTGAATTCCATGATCGCATTCATCCCAGGTAGATTTTTTTCTTTAAATTCAAAATTCTGACCAATTTAAAAGCTCACAGCACCTGGTATTCCAAGTGAGTCTCCTGCACATGTACTAACCAGGCCCGTGCCTGCTTGGCTTCCAAGATCCGATGAGATTGGGCACTCCCAGGCAGGTATGGCCGTGAGCCGGAGTACAGTATAGAAAACATAGTATATATAGATTTGTCACAATTTTAAACAACTTCAGCAACAAATGCAACTTTCTTTAACCAGACAACTAAAACACATTTTTCTACAATCAGTCGTCAAGTCCTGAATTCCATGATCGCATTCATCCCAGGTAGATTTTTTTTCTTTAAATCCAAAATTCTGACCAATTTAAAAGCTCACAGCACCTGGTATTCCAAGTGAGTCTCCTGCAAACGTACTAACCAGGCCCATGCCTGCTTGGCCCCCAAGATCTGACGAGATTGGGCACTCCCAGGTAGGTATGGCCGTGAGCTGGAGTACGGCATAGAAAACATAGTATATATAGATTTGTCACAATTTTAAACAACTTCAGCAACAAAGGCAATTTTCTTTAACCAGACAACTAAAACACATTTTTCTACAATCAGTCGTCAAGTGCTGAATTCCATGATCGCATTCATCCCAGGTAGATTTTTTTTCTTTAAATCCAAAATTCTGACCAATTTAAAAGCTCACAGCACCTGGTATTCCAAGTGAGTCTCCCACACATGTACTAACCAGGCCCATGCCTGCTTGGCCTCCAAGATCTGACGAGATTGGGCACTCCCAGGCAGGTATGGCCGTGAGCCGGAGTACAGTATAGAAAACATAGTATATATAGATTTGTCACAATTTTAAACAACTTCAGCAACAAAGGCAACTTTCTTTAACCAGACAACTAAAACACATTTTTCTACAATCAGTCGTCAAGTCCTGAATTCCATGATCGCATTCATCCCAGGTAGATTTTTTTCTTTAAATTCAAAATTCTGACCAATTTAAAAGCTCACAGCACCTGGTATTCCAAGTGAGTCTCCCACACGTGTACTAACCAGGCCCATGCCTGCTTGGCCTCCAAGACCTGACGAGATTGGGCACTCCCAGGCAGGTATGGCCGTGAGCCAGAGTACAGTATAGAAAACATAGTATATATAGATTTGTCACACTTTTCAACAACTTTAGCAACAAAGGCAACTTTCTTTAACCAGACAACTAAAACACATTTTTCTACAATCAGTCGTCAAGTCCTGAATTCCATGATCGCATTCATCCCAGGTAGATTTTTTTTCTTCAAATCCAAAATTCTGACCCATTTAAAAGCTCACAGCACCCAGCATTCCAAGTGAGTCTCCTGCACACATACTAACCAGGCCCGTGCCTGCTTGGCTTCCAAGATCTGATGAGATTGGGCACTCCCAGGCAGGTATGGCCATGAGCCAGAGCACAGTATAGAAAACATAGTATATATAGATTTGTCACAATTTTAAACAACTTCAGCAACAAATGCAACTTTCTTTAACCAGACAACTAAAACACATTTTTCTACAATCAGTCGTCAAGTCCTTAATTCCATGATCGCATTCATCCCAGGTAGATTTTTTTTCTTTAAATCCAAAATTCTCACCAATTTAAAAGCTCACAGCACCCAGTATTCCAAGTGAGTCTCCTGCACACGTACTAACCAGGCCCATGCCTGCTTGGCTTCCGAGATCTGATGAGATCGGGCACTCCCAGGCAGGTATTGCCATGAGCTGGAGTACAGTATAGAAAACATAGTATATATAGATTTGTCACAATTTTAAACAACTTCAGCAACAAAGGCAACTTTCTTTAACCAGACAACTAAAACACATTTTTATACAATCAGTCGTCAAGTCCTGAATTCCATGATCGCATTCATCCCAGGTAGATTTTTTTTCTTTAAATCCAAAATTCTGACCAATTTAAAAGCTCACAGCACCCAGTATTCCAAGTGCGTCTCCTGCACACGTACTAACCAGGCCCGTGCCTGCTTGGCTTCCAAGACCTGACGAGATTGGGCACTCCCAGGTCGGTATGGCCGTGAGCCGAACGACTGTATAGAAAACATGGTATTTATAGATTTATCACAATTTTAAACAACTTCAGCAACAAAGGCGACTTTCTTTAACCAGACAACTAAAACACATTCTTATACAATCAGTCGTCAAGTCCTGAATTCCATGATCGCATTCATCCCAGGTAGATTTTTTTTCTTTAAATCCAAAATTCTGACCAATTTAAAAGCTCACAGCACCCAGTATTCCAAGTGAGTCTCCTGCACACATACTAACCAGGCCCGTGCCTGCTTGGCTTCCAAGATCTGATGAGATTGGGCACTCCCAGGCATCAGTGGCGTAACTTATTCTAGATTAATTGTTAGTTTGCACTGGCGGTGTAATAACATTTTATTTTTGTCTTTCTAATGTTACGATGCATCAATTGCGTAATTTAATATTGGATTTATTTTTATTTGTATTGTTTTTTGTGGATGATTTATGTATGAAGGACTTTCAACGGAAACAAGCCCGCAAGGGCTTTTTTGAAATGCTCCTCTTAGACAGGATGTTTGACGTTATTTGTACTGTAATACATGCTACTGTGTGACTGTACTTGTACTCTAACATTCTATCTAATAAATATATTCATCATCATCATCGTACGGCCATGAGCTGGAGTGCAGTATAGAAAACATAGTATATATAGATTTGTCACAATTTTAAACAACTTCAGCAACAAAGGCAACTTTCTTTAACCAGACAACTAAAACACATTTTTATACAATCAGTCGTCAAGTCCTGAATTCCATGATCGCATTCATCCCAGGTAGATTTTTTTATTTAAATTCAAAATTCTGACCAATTTAAAAGCTCACAGCACCTGGTATTCCAAGTGAGTCTCCTGCACATGTACTAACCAGGCCCATGCCTGCTTGGCCCCCAAGATCTGACGAGATTGGGCACTCCCGGGTAGGTATAGCCGTGAGCTGGAGTACGGCATAGAAAACATAGTATATATAGATTTGTCACAATTTTAAACAACTTCAGCAACAAGGCAACTTTCTTTAACCAGACAACTAAAACACATTTTTCTACAATCAGTCGTCAAGTCCTGAATTCCATGATCGCATTCATCCCAGGTAGATTTTTTTTCTTTAAATCCAAAATTCTGACCAATTTAAAAGCTCACAGCACCCAGTATTCCAAGTGAGTCTCCTGCACATGTACTAACCAGGCCCGTGCCTGCTTGGCTTCCAAGATCCGACGAGATTGGGCACTCCCAGGCAGGTATGGCCGTGAGCCGGAGTGCAGTATAGAAAACATAGTATATATAGATTTGTCACAATTTTAAACAACTTCAGCAACAAATGCAACTTTCTTTAACCAGACAACTAAAACACATTTTTCTACAATCAGTCGTCAAGTCCTTAATTCCATGATCGCATTCATCCCAGGTAGATTTTTTTTCTTTAAATCCAAAATTCTGACCAATTTAAAAGCTCACAGCACCCAGTATTCCAAGTGAGTCTCCTGCACACATACTAACCAGGCCCGTGCCTGCTTGGCTTCCAAGATCTGATGAGATTGGGCACTCCCAGGCAGGTATGGCCATGAGCTGGAGTACAGTATAGAAAACATAGTATATATAGATTTGTCACAATTTTAAACAACTTCAGCAACAAAGGCAACTTTCTTTAACCAGACAACTAAAACACATTTTTCTACAATCAGTCGTCAAGTCCTGAATTCCATGATCGCATTCATCCCAGGTAGATTTTTTTCTTTAAATTCAAAATTCTGACCAATTTAAAAGCTCACAGCACCTGGTATTCCAAGTGAGTCTCCCACACATGTACTAACCAGGCCCATGCCTGCTTGGCCTCCAAGACCTGACGAGATTGGGCACTCCCAGGCAGGTATGGCCGTGAGCCAGAGTACAGTATAGAAAACATAGTATATATAGATTTGTCACACTTTTCAACAACTTTAGCAACAAAGGCAACTTTCTTTAACCAGACAACTAAAACACATTTTTCTACAATCAGTCGTCAAGTCCTGAATTCCATGATCGCATTCATCCCAGGTAGATTTTTTTTCTTCAAATCCAAAATTCTGACCCATTTAAAAGCTCACAGCACCCAGCATTCCAAGTGAGTCTCCTGCACACATACTAACCAGGCCCGTGCCTGCTTGGCTTCCAAGATCTGATGAGATTGGGCACTCCCAGGCAGGTATGGCCATGAGCCAGAGCACAGTATAGAAAACATAGTATATATAGATTTGTCACAATTTTAAACAACTTCAGCAACAAATGCAACTTTCTTTAACCAGACAACTAAAACACATTTTTCTACAATCAGTCGTCAAGTCCTTAATTCCATGATCGCATTCATCCCAGGTAGATTTTTTTTCTTTAAATCCAAAATTCTCACCAATTTAAAAGCTCACAGCACCCAGTATTCCAAGTGAGTCTCCTGCACACGTACTAACCAGGCCCATGCCTGCTTGGCTTCCGAGATCTGATGAGATCGGGCACTCCCAGGCAGGTATTGCCATGAGCTGGAGTACAGTATAGAAAACATAGTATATATAGATTTGTCACAATTTTAAACAACTTCAGCAACAAAGGCAACTTTCTTTAACCAGACAACTAAAACACATTTTTATACAATCAGTCGTCAAGTCCTGAATTCCATGATCGCATTCATCCCAGGTAGATTTTTTTTCTTTAAATCCAAAATTCTGACCAATTTAAAAGCTCACAGCACCCAGTATTCCAAGTGCGTCTCCTGCACACGTACTAACCAGGCCCGTGCCTGCTTGGCTTCCAAGACCTGACGAGATTGGGCACTCCCAGGTCGGTATGGCCGTGAGCCGAACGCCTGTATAGAAAACATGGTATTTATAGATTTATCACAATTTTAAACAACTTCAGCAACAAAGGCGACTTTCTTTAACCAGACAACTAAAACACATTCTTATACAATCAGTCGTCAAGTCCTGAATTCCATGATCGCATTCATCCCAGGTAGATTTTTTTTCTTTAAATCCAAAATTCTGACCAATTTAAAAGCTCACAGCACCCAGTATTCCAAGTGAGTCTCCTGCACACATACTAACCAGGCCCGTGCCTGCTTGGCTTCCAAGATCTGATGAGATTGGGCACTCCCAGGCATCAGTGGCGTAATTTATTCTAGATTAATTGTTAGTTTGCACTGGCGGTGTAATAACATTTTATTTTTGTCTTTCTAATGTTACGATGCATCAATTGCGTAATTTAATATTGGATTTATTTTTATTTGTATTGTTTTTTGTGGATGATTTATGTATGAAGGACTTTCAACGGAAACAAGCCCGCAAGGGCTTTTTTGAAATGCTCCTCTTAGACAGGATGTTTGACGTTATTTGTACTGTAATACATGCTACTGTGTGACTGTACTTGTACTCTAACATTCTATCTAATAAATATATTCATCATCATCATCGTACGGCCATGAGCTGGAGTGCAGTATAGAAAACATAGTATATATAGATTTGTCACAATTTTAAACAACTTCAGCAACAAAGGCAACTTTCTTTAACCAGACAACTAAAACACATTTTTATACAATCAGTCGTCAAGTCCTGAATTCCATGATCGCATTCATCCCAGGTAGATTTTTTTATTTAAATTCAAAATTCTGACCAATTTAAAAGCTCACAGCACCTGGTATTCCAAGTGAGTCTCCTGCACATGTACTAACCAGGCCCATGCCTGCTTGGCCCCCAAGATCTGACGAGATTGGGCACTCCCGGGTAGGTATAGCCGTGAGCTGGAGTACGGCATAGAAAACATAGTATATATAGATTTGTCACAATTTTAAACAACTTCAGCAACAAGGCAACTTTCTTTAACCAGACAACTAAAACACATTTTTCTACAATCAGTCGTCAAGTCCTGAATTCCATGATCGCATTCATCCCAGGTAGATTTTTTTTCTTTAAATCCAAAATTCTGACCAATTTAAAAGCTCACAGCACCCAGTATTCCAAGTGAGTCTCCTGCACATGTACTAACCAGGCCCGTGCCTGCTTGGCTTCCAAGATCCGACGAGATTGGGCACTCCCAGGCAGGTATGGCCGTGAGCCGGAGTGCAGTATAGAAAACATAGTATATATAGATTTGTCACAATTTTAAACAACTTCAGCAACAAATGCAACTTTCTTTAACCAGACAACTAAAACACATTTTTCTACAATCAGTCGTCAAGTCCTTAATTCCATGATCGCATTCATCCCAGGTAGATTTTTTTTCTTTAAATCCAAAATTCTGACCAATTTAAAAGCTCACAGCACCCAGTATTCCAAGTGAGTCTCCTGCACACATACTAACCAGGCCCGTGCCTGCTTGGCTTCCAAGATCTGATGAGATTGGGCACTCCCAGGCAGGTATGGCCATGAGCTGGAGTACAGTATAGAAAACATAGTATATATAGATTTGTCACAATTTTAAACAACTTCAGCAACAAAGGCAACTTTCTTTAACCAGACAACTAAAACACATTTTTCTACAATCAGTCGTCAAGTCCTGAATTCCATGATCGCATTCATCCCAGGTAGATTTTTTTCTTTAAATTCAAAATTCTGACCAATTTAAAAGCTCACAGCACCTGGTATTCCAAGTGAGTCTCCTGCACACGTACTAACCAGGCCCGTGCCCGCTTGGCTTCCAAGATCCGATGAGATTGGGCACTCCCAGGCAGGTATGGCCGCGAGCTGGAGCACAGCATAGAAAACATAGTATATATAGATTTGTCACAATTTTCAACAACTTCAGCAACAAAAGGCAACTTTCTTCAACCAGACAACTAAAACAAATTTTTATACAATCAGTCGTCAAGCCCTGAATTCCATGATCGCATTCATCCCAGGTAGATTTTTTTTCTTTAAATCCAAAATTCTGACCAATGTAAAGGCTCACAGCACCCAGTATTCCAGGTGAGTCCCCTGCACACGCACTAACCAGGCCCATGCCTGCTTGGCTTCCAAGATCTGATGAGATTGGGCACTCCCAGGTCGGCATGGCCGTGAGCTGAACTACCGTATAGAAAACATGGTATTTATAGATTTATCACAATTTTAAACAACTTCAGCAACAAAGGCGACTTTTTTTAACCAGACAACTAAAACACATTTTTATACAATCAGTCGTCAAGCCCTGAATTCCATGATCGCATTCATCCCAGGTAGATTTTTTTTCTTTAAATCCAAAATTCTGACCAATTTAAGAGCTCACAGCACCCGGTACTCCAAGTGAGTCTCCTGCACACGTACTAACCAGGCCCATGCCTGCTTGGCTTCCAAGATCCGACGAGATTGGGCACTCCCAGGTCGGCATGGCCATGAGCTGAACGACTGTATAGAAAACATGGTATTTATAGATTTATCACAATTTTAAACAACTTCAGCAACAAAGGCATCTTTCTTTAACCAGACAACTAAAACACATTCTTATACAATCAGTCGTCAAGTCCTGAATTCCATGATCGCATTCATCCCAGGTAGATTTTTTTTCTTCAAATCCAAAATTCTGACCCATTTAAAAGCTCACAGCACCCAGCATTCCAAGTGAGTCTCCTGCACACATACTAACCAGGCCCGTGCCTGCTTGGCTTCCAAGATCTGATGAGATTGGGCACTCCCAGGCAGGTATGGCCATGAGCCAGAGCACAGTATAGAAAACATAGTATATATAGATTTGTCACAATTTTAAACAACTTCAGCAACAAATGCAACTTTCTTTAACCAGACAACTAAAACACATTTTTCTACAATCAGTCGTCAAGTCCTTAATTCCATGATCGCATTCATCCCAGGTAGATTTTTTTTCTTTAAATCCAAAATTCTCACCAATTTAAAAGCTCACAGCACCCAGTATTCCAAGTGAGTCTCCTGCACACGTACTAACCAGGCCCGTGCCTGCTTGGCTTCCGAGATCTGATGAGATCAGGCACTCCCAGGCAGGTATTGCCACGAGCTGGAGTACAGTATAGAAAACATAGTATATATAGATTTGTCACAATTTTAAACAACTTCAGCAACAAAGGCAACTTTCTTTAACCAGACAACTAAAACACATTTTTATACAATCAGTCGTCAAGTCCTGAATTCCATGATCGCATTCATCCCAGGTAGATTTTTTTCTTTAAATTCAAAATTCTGACCAATTTAAAAGCTCACAGCACCTGGTATTCCAAGTGAGTCTCCTGCACACGTACTAACCAGGCCCGTGCCCGCTTGGCTTCCAAGATCCGATGAGATTGGGCACTCCCAGGCAGGTATGGCCGCGAGCTGGAGCACAGCATAGAAAACATAGTATATATAGATTTGTCACAATTTTCAACAACTTCAGCAACAAAAGGCAACTTTCTTCAACCAGACAACGAAAACAAATTTTTATACAATCAGTCGTCAAGCCCTGAATTCCATGATCGCATTCATCCCAGGTAGATTTTTTTTCTTTAAATCCAAAATTCTGACCAATGTAAAGGCTCACAGCACCCAGTATTCCAGGTGAGTCCCCTGCACACGCACTAACCAGGCCCATGCCTGCTTGGCTTCCAAGATCTGACGAGATTGGGCACTCCCAGGTCGGTATGGCCGTGAGCTGAACTACCGTATAGAAAACATGGTATTTATAGATTTATCACAATTTTAAACAACTTCAGCAACAAAGGCGACTTTTTTTAACCAGACAACTAAAACACATTTTTATACAATCAGTCGTCAAGCCCTGAATTCCATGATCGCATTCATCCCAGGTAGATTTTTTTTCTTTAAATCCAAAATTCTGACCAATTTAAAAGCTCACAGCACCCGGTACTCCAAGTGAGTCTCCTGCACACGTACTAACCAGGCCCATGCCTGCTTGGCTTCCAAGATCCGACGAGATTGGGCACTCCCAGGCCGGCATGGCCATGAGCTGAACGACTGTATAGAAAACATGGTATTTATAGATTTATCACAATTTTAAACAACTTCAGCAACAAAGGCATCTTTCTTTAACCAGACAACTAAAACACATTCTTATACAATCAGTCGTCAAGTCCTGAATTCCATGATCGCATTCATCCCAGGTAGATTTTTTTCTTTAAATTCAAAATTCTGACCAATTTAAAAGCTCACAGCACCCGGTATTCCAAGTGAGTCTCCTGCACACGTACTAACCAGGCCCGTGCCTGCTTGGCTTCCAAGATCCAATGAGATCACACACTCCCAGGCAGGTATGGCCATGAGCTGGAGTACAGCATAGAAAACATAGTATATATAGATTTGTCACAATTTTAAACAACTTCAGCAACAAAGGCAACTTTCTTTAACCAGACAACTAAAACACATTTTTATACAATCAGTCGTCAAGTCCTGAATTCCATGATCGCATTCATCCCAGGTAGATTTTTTTCTTTAAATTCAAAATTCTGACCAATTTAAAAGCTCACGGCACCTGGTATTCCAAGTGAGTCTCCTGCACACATACTAACCAGGCCCATGCCTGCTTGGCCTCCAAGATCTGACGAGATTGGGCACTCCCAGGTAGGTATGGCCGTGAGCTGGAGTACGGCATAGAAAACATAGTATATATAGATTTGTCACAATTTTAAACAACTTCAGCAACAAAGGCAACTTTCTTTAACCAGACAACTAAAACACATTTTTCTACAATCAGTCGGCAAGTCCTGAATTCCATGATCGCATTCATCCCAGGTAGATTTTTTTTCTTCAAATCCAAAATTCTGACCCATTTAAAAGCTCACAGCACCCAGCATTCCAAGTGAGTCTACTGCACACATACTAACCAGGCCCGTGCCTGCTTGGCCTCCAAGATCTGACGAGATTGGGCACTCCCAGGTAGGTATGGCCGTGAGCTGGAGTACAGCATAGAAAACATAGTATATATAGATTTGTCACAATTTTAAACAACTTCAGCAACAAAGGCAACTTTCTTTAACCAGACAACTAAAACACATTTTTCTACAATCAGTCGTCAAGTCCTGAATTCCATGATCGCATTCATCCCAGGTAGATTTTTTTTCTTTAAATCCAAAATTCTGACCAATTTAAAAGCTCACAGCACCCAGTATTCCAAGTGAGTCTCCTGCACACGTACTAACCAGGCCCGTGCCTGCTTGGCTTCCAAGATCCGATGAGATTGGGCACTCCCAGGCAGGTATGGCCGTGAGCCGGAGTACAGTATAGAAAACATAGTATATATAGATTTGTCACAATTTTAAACAACTTCAGCAACAAATGCAACTTTCTTTAACCAGACAACTAAAACACATTTTTCTACAATCAGTCGTCAAGTCCTGAATTCCATGATCGCATTCATCCCAGGTAGATTTTTTTTCTTTAAATCCAAAATTCTGACCAATTTAAAAGCTCACAGCACCTGGTATTCCAAGCGAGTCTCCTGCAAACGTACTAACCAGGCCCATGCCTGCTTGGCCCCCAAGATCCGATGAGATTGGGCACTCCCAGGCAGGTATGGCCGTGAGCCGGAGTACAGCATAGAAAACATAGTATATATAGATTTGTCACAATTTTAAACAACTTCAGCAACAAAGGCAACTTTCTTTAACCAGACAACTAAAACACATTTTTATACAATCAGTCGTCAAGTCCTGAATTCCATGATCGCATTCATCCCAGGTAGATTTTTTTCTTTAAATTCAAAATTCTGACCAATTTAAAAGCTCACGGCACCTGGTATTCCAAGTGAGTCTCCTGCACACATACTAACCAGGCCCGTGCCTGCTTGGCTTCCAAGATCTGATGAGATTGGGCACTCCCAGGCAGGTATGGCCATGAGCCAGAGCACAGTATAGAAAACATAGTATATATAGATTTGTCACAATTTTAAACAACTTCAGCAACAAATGCAACTTTCTTTAACCAGACAACTAAAACACATTTTTCTACAATCAGTCGTCAAGTCCTTAATTCCATGATCGCATTCATCCCAGGTAGATTTTTTTTCTTTAAATCCAAAATTCTCACCAATTTAAAAGCTCACAGCACCCAGTATTCCAAGTGAGTCTCCTGCACACGTACTAACCAGGCCCGTGCCTGCTTGGCTTCCGAGATCTGATGAGATCAGGCACTCCCAGGCAGGTATTGCCACGAGCTGGAGTACAGTATAGAAAACATAGTATATATAGATTTGTCACAATTTTAAACAACTTCAGCAACAAAGGCAACTTTCTTTAACCAGACAACTAAAACACATTTTTATACAATCAGTCGTCAAGTCCTGAATTCCATGATCGCATTCATCCCAGGTAGATTTTTTTCTTTAAATTCAAAATTCTGACCAATTTAAAAGCTCACAGCACCTGGTATTCCAAGTGAGTCTCCTGCACACGTACTAACCAGGCCCGTGCCCGCTTGGCTTCCAAGATCCGATGAGATTGGGCACTCCCAGGCAGGTATGGCCGCGAGCTGGAGCACAGCATAGAAAACATAGTATATATAGATTTGTCACAATTTTCAACAACTTCAGCAACAAAAGGCAACTTTCTTCAACCAGACAACGAAAACAAATTTTTATACAATCAGTCGTCAAGCCCTGAATTCCATGATCGCATTCATCCCAGGTAGATTTTTTTTCTTTAAATCCAAAATTCTGACCAATGTAAAGGCTCACAGCACCCAGTATTCCAGGTGAGTCCCCTGCACACGCACTAACCAGGCCCATGCCTGCTTGGCTTCCAAGATCTGACGAGATTGGGCACTCCCAGGTCGGTATGGCCGTGAGCTGAACTACCGTATAGAAAACATGGTATTTATAGATTTATCACAATTTTAAACAACTTCAGCAACAAAGGCGACTTTTTTTAACCAGACAACTAAAACACATTTTTATACAATCAGTCGTCAAGCCCTGAATTCCATGATCGCATTCATCCCAGGTAGATTTTTTTTCTTTAAATCCAAAATTCTGACCAATTTAAAAGCTCACAGCACCCGGTACTCCAAGTGAGTCTCCTGCACACGTACTAACCAGGCCCGTGCCTGCTTGGCTTCCAAGATCCAATGAGATCACACACTCCCAGGCAGGTATGGCCATGAGCTGGAGTACAGCATAGAAAACATAGTATATATAGATTTGTCACAATTTTAAACAACTTCAGCAACAAAGGCAACTTTCTTTAACCAGACAACTAAAACACATTTTTATACAATCAGTCGTCAAGTCCTGAATTCCATGATCGCATTCATCCCAGGTAGATTTTTTTCTTTAAATTCAAAATTCTGACCAATTTAAAAGCTCACGGCACCTGGTATTCCAAGTGAGTCTCCTGCACACATACTAACCAGGCCCATGCCTGCTTGGCCTCCAAGATCTGACGAGATTGGGCACTCCCAGGTAGGTATGGCCGTGAGCTGGAGTACGGCATAGAAAACATAGTATATATAGATTTGTCACAATTTTAAACAACTTCAGCAACAAAGGCAACTTTCTTTAACCAGACAACTAAAACACATTTTTCTACAATCAGTCGGCAAGTCCTGAATTCCATGATCGCATTCATCCCAGGTAGATTTTTTTTCTTCAAATCCAAAATTCTGACCCATTTAAAAGCTCACAGCACCCAGCATTCCAAGTGAGTCTACTGCACACATACTAACCAGGCCCGTGCCTGCTTGGCCTCCAAGATCTGACGAGATTGGGCACTCCCAGGTAGGTATGGCCGTGAGCTGGAGTACAGCATAGAAAACATAGTATATATAGATTTGTCACAATTTTAAACAACTTCAGCAACAAAGGCAACTTTCTTTAACCAGACAACTAAAACACATTTTTCTACAATCAGTCGTCAAGTCCTGAATTCCATGATCGCATTCATCCCAGGTAGATTTTTTTTCTTTAAATCCAAAATTCTGACCAATTTAAAAGCTCACAGCACCCAGTATTCCAAGTGAGTCTCCTGCACACGTACTAACCAGGCCCGTGCCTGCTTGGCTTCCAAGATCCGATGAGATTGGGCACTCCCAGGCAGGTATGGCCGTGAGCCGGAGTACAGTATAGAAAACATAGTATATATAGATTTGTCACAATTTTAAACAACTTCAGCAACAAATGCAACTTTCTTTAACCAGACAACTAAAACACATTTTTCTACAATCAGTCGTCAAGTCCTGAATTCCATGATCGCATTCATCCCAGGTAGATTTTTTTTCTTTAAATCCAAAATTCTGACCAATTTAAAAGCTCACAGCACCTGGTATTCCAAGCGAGTCTCCTGCAAACGTACTAACCAGGCCCATGCCTGCTTGGCCCCCAAGATCCGATGAGATTGGGCACTCCCAGGCAGGTATGGCCGTGAGCCGGAGTACAGCATAGAAAACATAGTATATATAGATTTGTCACAATTTTAAACAACTTCAGCAACAAAGGCAACTTTCTTTAACCAGACAACTAAAACACATTTTTATACAATCAGTCGTCAAGTCCTGAATTCCATGATCGCATTCATCCCAGGTAGATTTTTTTCTTTAAATTCAAAATTCTGACCAATTTAAAAGCTCACGGCACCTGGTATTCCAAGTGAGTCTCCTGCACACATACTAACCAGGCCCATGCCTGCTTGGCCTCCAAGATCTGACGAGATTGGGCACTCCCAGGTAGGTATGGCCGTGAGCTGGAGTACCGCATAGAAAACATAGTATATATAGATTTGTCACAATTTTAAACAACTTCAGCAACAAATGCAACTTTCTTTAACCAGACAACTAAAACACATTTTTCTACAATCAGTCGTCAAGTCCTGAATTCCATGATCGCATTCATCCCAGGTAGATTTTTTTTCTTTAAATCCAAAATTCTGACCAATTTAAAAGCTCACAGCACCCAGTATTCCAAGTGAGTCTCCTGCACACGTACTAACCAGGCCCGTGCCTGCTTGGCTTCCAAGATCTGATGAGATTGGGCACTCCCAGGCAGGTATGGCCATGAGCTGGAGTACGGTATAGAAAACATAGTATATATAGATTTGTCACAATTTTAAACAACTTCAGCAACAAAGGCAACTTTCTTTAACCAGACCACTAAAACACATTTTTCTACAATCAGTCGTCAAGTCCTGAATTCCATGATCGCATTCATCCCAGGTAGATTTTTTTTCTTTAAATCCAAAATTCTGACCAATTTAAAAGCTCACAGCACCTGGTATTCCAAGTGAGTCTCCTGCACATGTACTAACCAGGCCCGTGCCCGCTTGGCTCCCAAGATCTGACGAGATTGGGAACTCCCAGGTAGGTACGGCCGCGAGCTGGGGTACAGCATAGAAAACATAGTATATATAGATTTGTCACAATTTTCAACAACTTCAGCAACAAAAGGCAACTTTCTTTAACCAGACAACTAAAACAAATTTTTATACAATCAGTTGTCAAGCCCTGAATTCCATGATCGCATTCATCCCAGGTAGATTTTTCTTCTTTAAATCCAAAATTCTGACCAATTTAAAAGCTCGCAGCACCCAGTATTCCAAGTGCGTCTCCTGCACACGTACTAACCAGGCCCGTGCCTGCTTGGCTTCCAAGATCTGACGAGATTGGGCACTCCCAGGTCGGTATGGCCGTGAGCTGAACGACTGTATAGAAAACATGGTATTTATAGATTTATCACAATTTTAAACAACTTCAGCAACAAAGGCGACTTTCTTTAACCAGACAACTAAAACATATTCTTATACAATCAGTCGTCAAGTCCTGAATTCCATGATCGCATTCATCCCAGGTAGATTTTTTTTCTTTAAATCCAAAATTCTGACCAATTTAAAAGCTCACAGCACCCAGTATTCCAAGTGAGTCTCCTGCACACATACTAACCAGGCCCGTGCCTGCTTGGCTTCCAAGATCTGATGAGATTGGGCACTCCCAGGCAGGTACGGCCATGAGCTGGAGTGCAGTATAGAAAACATAGTATATATAGATTTGTCACAATTTTAAACAACTTCAGCAACAAAGGCAACTTTCTTTAACCAGACAACTAAAACACATTTTTATACAATCAGTCGTCAAGTCCTGAATTCCATGATCGCATTCATCCCAGGTAGATTTTTTTCTTTAAATTCAAAATTCTGACCAATTTAAAAGCTCACAGCACCTGGTATTCCAAGTGAGTCTCCTGCACACGTACTAACCAGGCCCATGCCCGCTCGGCCTGCAAGATCTGACGAGATTGGGCACTCCCAGGTAGGTATGGCCGTGAGCTGGAGTACGGCTTAGAAAACATAGTATATATAGATTTGTCACAATTTTAAACAACTTCAGCAACAAAGGCAACTTTCTTTAACCAGACAACTAAAACACATTTTTCTACAATCAGTCGTCAAGTCCTGAATTCCATGATTGCATTCATCCCAGGTAGATTTTTTTTCTTTAAATCCAAAATTCTGACCAATTTAAAAGCTCACAGCACCTGGTATTCCAAGTGAGTCTCCTGCACATGTACTAACCAGGCCCATGCCTGCTTGGCCCCCAAGATCTGACGAGATTGGGCACTCCCGGGTAGGTATGGCCGTGAGCTGGAGTACGGCATAGAAAACATAGTATATATAGATTTGTCACAATTTTAAACAACTTCAGCAACAAAGGCATCTTTCTTTAACCAGACAACTAAAACACATTCTTATACAATCAGTCGTCAAGTCCTGAATTCCATGATCGCATTCATCCCAGGTAGATTTTTTTTCTTCAAATCCAAAATTCTGACCCATTTAAAAGCTCACAGCACCCAGCATTCCAAGTGAGTCTCCTGCACACATACTAACCAGGCCCGTGCCTGCTTGGCTTCCAAGATCTGATGAGATTGGGCACTCCCAGGCAGGTATGGCCATGAGCCAGAGCACAGTATAGAAAACATAGTATATATAGATTTGTCACAATTTTAAACAACTTCAGCAACAAATGCAACTTTCTTTAACCAGACAACTAAAACACATTTTTCTACAATCAGTCGTCAAGTCCTTAATTCCATGATCGCATTCATCCCAGGTAGATTTTTTTTCTTTAAATCCAAAATTCTCACCAATTTAAAAGCTCACAGCACCCAGTATTCCAAGTGAGTCTCCTGCACACGTACTAACCAGGCCCGTGCCTGCTTGGCTTCCGAGATCTGATGAGATCAGGCACTCCCAGGCAGGTATTGCCACGAGCTGGAGTACAGTATAGAAAACATAGTATATATAGATTTGTCACAATTTTAAACAACTTCAGCAACAAAGGCAACTTTCTTTAACCAGACAACTAAAACACATTTTTATACAATCAGTCGTCAAGTCCTGAATTCCATGATTGCATTCATCCCAGGTAGATTTTTTTCTTTAAATTCAAAATTCTGACCAATTTAAAAGCTCACAGCACCTGGTATTCCAAGTGAGTCTCCTGCACACGTACTAACCAGGCCCGTGCCCGCTTGGCTTCCAAGATCCGATGAGATTGGGCACTCCCAGGCAGGTATGGCCGCGAGCTGGAGCACAGCATAGAAAACATAGTATATATAGATTTGTCACAATTTTCAACAACTTCAGCAACAAAAGGCAACTTTCTTCAACCAGACAACGAAAACAAATTTTTATACAATCAGTCGTCAAGCCCTGAATTCCATGATCGCATTCATCCCAGGTAGATTTTTTTTCTTTAAATCCAAAATTCTGACCAATGTAAAGGCTCACAGCACCCAGTATTCCAGGTGAGTCCCCTGCACACGCACTAACCAGGCCCATGCCTGCTTGGCTTCCAAGATCTGACGAGATTGGGCACTCCCAGGTCGGTATGGCCGTGAGCTGAACTACCGTATAGAAAACATGGTATTTATAGATTTATCACAATTTTAAACAACTTCAGCAACAAAGGCGACTTTTTTTAACCAGACAACTAAAACACATTTTTATACAATCAGTCGTCAAGCCCTGAATTCCATGATCGCATTCATCCCAGGTAGATTTTTTTTCTTTAAATCCAAAATTCTGACCAATTTAAAAGCTCACAGCACCCGGTACTCCAAGTGAGTCTCCTGCACACGTACTAACCAGGCCCATGCCTGCTTGGCTTCCAAGATCTGACGAGATTGGGCACTCCCAGGTCGGCATGGCCATGAGCTGAACGACTGTATAGAAAACATGGTATTTATAGATTTATCACAATTTTAAACAACTTCAGCAACAAAGGCATCTTTCTTTAACCAGACAACTAAAACACATTCTTATACAATCAGTCGTCAAGTCCTGAATTCCATGATCGCATTCATCCCAGGTAGATTTTTTTCTTTAAATTCAAAATTCTGACCAATTTTAAAGCTCACAGCACCCGGTATTCCAAGTGAGTCTCCTGCACACGTACTAACCAGGCCCGTGCCTGCTTGGCTTCCAAGATCCAATGAGATCACACACTCCCAGGCAGGTATGGCCATGAGCTGGAGTACAGCATAGAAAACATAGTATATATAGATTTGTCACAATTTTAAACAACTTCAGCAACAAAGGCAACTTTCTTTAACCAGACAACTAAAACACATTTTTATACAATCAGTCGTCAAGTCCTGAATTCCATGATCGCATTCATCCCAGGTAGATTTTTTTCTTTAAATTCAAAATTCTGACCAATTTAAAAGCTCACGGCACCTGGTATTCCAAGTGAGTCTCCTGCACACATACTAACCAGGCCCATGCCTGCTTGGCCTCCAAGATCTGACGAGATTGGGCACTCCCAGGTAGGTATGGCCGTGAGCTGGAGTACGGCATAGAAAACATAGTATATATAGATTTGTCACAATTTTAAACAACTTCAGCAACAAAGGCAACTTTCTTTAACCAGACAACTAAAACACATTTTTCTACAATCAGTCGGCAAGTCCTGAATTCCATGATCGCATTCATCCCAGGTAGATTTTTTTTCTTCAAATCCAAAATTCTGACCCATTTAAAAGCTCACAGCACCCAGCATTCCAAGTGAGTCTACTGCACACATACTAACCAGGCCCGTGCCTGCTTGGCCTCCAAGATCTGACGAGATTGGGCACTCCCAGGTAGGTATGGCCGTGAGCTGGAGTACAGCATAGAAAACATAGTATATATAGATTTGTCACAATTTTAAACAACTTCAGCAACAAAGGCAACTTTCTTTAACCAGACAACTAAAACACATTTTTCTACAATCAGTCGTCAAGTCCTGAATTCCATGATCGCATTCATCCCAGGTAGATTTTTTTTCTTTAAATCCAAAATTCTGACCAATTTAAAAGCTCACAGCACCCAGTATTCCAAGTGAGTCTCCTGCACACGTACTAACCAGGCCCGTGCCTGCTTGGCTTCCAAGATCCGATGAGATTGGGCACTCCCAGGCAGGTATGGCCGTGAGCCGGAGCACAGTATAGAAAACATAGTATATATAGATTTGTCACAATTTTAAACAACTTCAGCAACAAATGCAACTTTCTTTAACCAGACAACTAAAACACATTTTTCTACAATCAGTCGTCAAGTCCTGAATTCCATGATCGCATTCATCCCAGGTAGATTTTTTTTCTTTAAATCCAAAATTCTGACCAATTTAAAAGCTCACAGCACCTGGTATTCCAAGCGAGTCTCCTGCAAACGTACTAACCAGGCCCATGCCTGCTTGGCCCCCAAGATCCGATGAGATTGGGCACTCCCAGGCAGGTATGGCCGTGAGCCGGAGTACAGCATAGAAAACATAGTATATATAGATTTGTCACAATTTTAAACAACTTCAGCAACAAAGGCAACTTTCTTTAACCAGACAACTAAAACACATTTTTATACAATCAGTCGTCAAGTCCTGAATTCCATGATCGCATTCATCCCAGGTAGATTTTTTTCTTTAAATTCAAAATTCTGACCAATTTAAAAGCTCACGGCACCTGGTATTCCAAGTGAGTCTCCTGCACACATACTAACCAGGCCCATGCCTGCTTGGCCTCCAAGATCTGACGAGATTGGGCACTCCCAGGTAGGTATGGCCGTGAGCTGGAGTACGGCATAGAAAACATAGTATATATAGATTTGTCACAATTTTAAACAACTTCAGCAACAAAGGCAACTTTCTTTAACCAGACAACTAAAACACATTTTTCTACAATCAGTCGGCAAGTCCTGAATTCCATGATCGCATTCATCCCAGGTAGATTTTTTTTCTTCAAATCCAAAATTCTGACCCATTTAAAAGCTCACAGCACCCAGCATTCCAAGTGAGTCTACTGCACACATACTAACCAGGCCCGTGCCTGCTTGGCCTCCAAGATCTGACGAGATTGGGCACTCCCAGGTA
Organism: Brachionichthys hirsutus; assembly: GCF_040956055.1. NCBI lineage: Eukaryota > Metazoa > Chordata > Actinopteri > Lophiiformes > Brachionichthyidae > Brachionichthys > Brachionichthys hirsutus. The sequence goes on from NW_027180332.1 coordinate 346,472, forward strand.
GGTATGGCCGTGAGCTGGAGTACGGCATAGAAAACATAGTATATATAGATTTGTCACAATTTTAAACAACTTCAGCAACAAAGGCAACTTTCTTTAACCAGACAACTAAAACACATTTTTCTACAATCAGTCGTCAAGTCCTGAATTCCATGATCGCATTCATCCCAGGTAGATTTTTTTTCTTTAAATCCAAAATTCTGACCAATTTAAAAGCTCACAGCACCCAGTATTCCAAGTGAGTCTCCTGCACACGTACTAACCAGGCCCGTGCCTGCTTGGCTTCCAAGATCCGATGAGATTGGGCACTCCCAGGCAGGTATGGCCGTGAGCCGGAGTACAGTATAGAAAACATAGTATATATAGATTTGTCACAATTTTAAACAACTTCAGCAACAAATGCAACTTTCTTTAACCAGACAACTAAAACACATTTTTCTACAATCAGTCGTCAAGTCCTGAATTCCATGATCGCATTCATCCCAGGTAGATTTTTTTTCTTTAAATCCAAAATTCTGACCAATTTAAAAGCTCACAGCACCTGGTATTCCAAGCGAGTCTCCTGCAAACGTACTAACCAGGCCCATGCCTGCTTGGCCCCCAAGATCCGATGAGATTGGGCACTCCCAGGCAGGTATGGCCGTGAGCCGGAGTACAGCATAGAAAACATAGTATATATAGATTTGTCACAATTTTAAACAACTTCAGCAACAAATGCAACTTTCTTTAACCAGACAACTAAAACACATTTTTCTACAATCAGTCGTCAAGTCCTGAATTCCATGATCGCATTCATCCCAGGTAGATTTTTTTTCTTTAAATCCAAAATTCTGACCAATTTAAAAGCTCACAGCACCTGGTATTCCAAGTGAGTCTCCCGCAAACGTACTAACCAGGCCCATGCCTGCTTGGCCCCCAAGATCTGACGAGATTGGGCACTCCCAGGTAGGTATGGCCGTGAGCTGGAGTACGGCATAGAAAACATAGTATATATAGATTTGTCACAATTTTAAACAACTTCAGCAACAAAGGCAACTTTCTTTAACCAGACAACTAAAACACATTTTTCTACAATCAGTCGTCAAGTCCTGAATTCCATGATCGCATTCATCCCAGGTAGATTTTTTTTCTTTAAATCCAAAATTCTGACCAATTTAAAAGCTCACAGCACCCAGTATTCCAAGTGAGTCCCCTGCACATGTACTAACCAGGCCCGTGCCTGCTTGGCTTCCAAGATCTGATGAGATTGGGCACTCCCAGGCAGGTATGGCCATGAGCTGGAGTACAGTATAGAAAACATAGTATATATAGATTTGTCACAATTTTAAACAACTTCAGCAACAAAGGCAACTTTCTTTAACCAGACAACTAAAACACATTTTTATACAATCAGTCGTCAAGCCCTGAATTCCATGATCGCATTCATCCCAGGTAGATTTTTTTTCTTTAAATCCAAAATTCTGACCAACTTAGAAGCTCACAGCACCCGGCACTCCAAGTGAGTCTCCTGCACACATACTAACCAGGCCCATGCCTGCTTGGCTTCCAAGATCTGACAAGATTGGGCACTCCCAGGTCGGTATGGCCGCGAGCTGAACGACTGTATAGAAAACATGGTATTTATAGATTTATCACAATTTTAAACAACTTCAGCAACAAAGGCAACTTTCTTTAACCAGACAACTAAAACACATTCTTATACAATCAGTCGTCAAGTCCTGAATTCCATGATTGCATTCATCCCAGGTAGATTTTTTTCTTTAAATTCAAAATTCTGACCAATTTAAAAGTTCACAGCACCTGGCATTCCAAGTGAGTCTCCTGCACATGTACTAACCAGGCCCGTGCCTGCTTGGCTTCCAAGATCCGATGAGATTGGGCACTCCCAGGCAGGTATGGCCGTGAGCTGGAGTACAGCATAGAAAACATAGTATATATAGATTTGTCACAATTTTAAACAACTCCAGCAACAAATGCAACTTTCTTTAACCAGACAACTAAAACACATTTTTCTACAATCAGTCGTCAAGTCCTGAATTCCATGATCGAATTCATCCCAGGTAGATTTTTTTTCTTTAAATCCAAAATTCTGACCAATTTAAAAGCTCACAGCACCCAGTATTCCAAGTGAGTCTCCTGCACACATACTAACCAGGCCCGTGCCTGCTTGGCTTCCAAGATCTGATGAGATTGGGCACTCCCAGGCAGGTATGGCCATGAGCTGGAGTGCAGTATAGAAAACATAGTATATATAGATTTGTCACAATTTTAAACAACTTCAGCAACAAAGGCAACTTTCTTTAACCAGACAACTAAAACACATTTTTATACAATCAGTCGTCAAGTCCTGAATTCCATGATCGCATTCATCCCAGCTAGATTTTTTTCTTTAAATTCAAAATTCTGACCAATTTAAAAGCTCACAGCACCTGGTATTCCAAGTGAGTCTCCTGCACACGTACTAACCAGGCCCATGCCTGCTTGGCCTGCAAGATCTGACGAGATTGGGCACTCCCAGGTAGGTATGGCCGTGAGCTGGAGTACGGCATAGAAAACATAGTATATATAGATTTGTCACAATTTTAAACAACTTCAGCAACAAAGGCAACTTTCTTTAACCAGACAACTAAAACACATTTTTCTACAATCAGTCGTCAAGTCCTGAATTCCATGATCGCATTCATCCCAGGTAGATTTTTTTTCTTTAAATCCAAAATTCTGACCAATTTAAAAGCTCACAGCACCTGGTATTCCAAGTGAGTCTCCTGCACATGTACTAACCAGGCCCATGCCTGCTTGGCCCCCAAGATCTGACGAGATTGGGCACTCCCGGGTAGGTATGGCCGTGAGCTGGAGTACCGCATAGAAAACATAGTATATATAGATTTGTCACAATTTTAAACAACTTCAGCAACAAATGCAACTTTCTTTAACCAGACAACTAAAACACATTTTTCTACAATCAGTCGTCAAGTCCTGAATTCCATGATCGCATTCATCCCAGGTAGATTTTTTTTCTTTAAATCCAAAATTCTGACCAATTTAAAAGCTCACAGCACCCAGTATTCCAAGTGAGTCTCCTGCACACGTACTAACCAGGCCCGTGCCTGCTTGGCTTCCAAGATCTGATGAGATTGGGCACTCCCAGGCAGGTATGGCCATGAGCTGGAGTACGGTATAGAAAACATAGTATATATAGATTTGTCACAATTTTAAACAACTTCAGCAACAAAGGCAACTTTCTTTAACCAGACAACTAAAACACATTTTTCTACAATCAGTCGTCAAGTCCTGAATTCCATGATCGCATTCATCCCAGGTAGATTTTTTTTCTTTAAATCCAAAATTCTGACCAATTTAAAAGCTCACAGCACCTGGTATTCCAAGTGAGTCTCCTGCACATGTACTAACCAGGCCCGTGCCCGCTTGGCTCCCAAGATCTGACGAGATTGGGAACTCCCAGGTAGGTACGGCCGCGAGCTGGGGTACAGCATAGAAAACATAGTATATATAGATTTGTCACAATTTTCAACAACTTCAGCAACAAAAGGCAACTTTCTTTAACCAGACAACTAAAACAAATTTTTATACAATCAGTTGTCAAGCCCTGAATTCCATGATCGCATTCATCCCAGGTAGATTTTTCTTCTTTAAATCCAAAATTCTGACCAATTTAAAAGCTCACAGCACCCAGTATTCCAAGTGCGTCTCCTGCACACGTACTAACCAGGCCCGTGCCTGCTTGGCTTCCAAGATCTGACGAGATTGGGCACTCCCAGGTCGGTATGGCCGTGAGCTGAACGACTGTATAGAAAACATGGTATTTATAGATTTATCACAATTTTAAACAACTTCAGCAACAAAGGCGACTTTCTTTAACCAGACAACTAAAACATATTCTTATACAATCAGTCGTCAAGTCCTGAATTCCATGATCGCATTCATCCCAGGTAGATTTTTTTTCTTTAAATCCAAAATTCTGACCAATTTAAAAGCTCACAGCACCCAGTATTCCAAGTGAGTCTCCTGCACACATACTAACCAGGCCCGTGCCTGCTTGGCTTCCAAGATCTGATGAGATTGGGCACTCCCAGGCAGGTACGGCCATGAGCTGGAGTGCAGTATAGAAAACATAGTATATATAGATTTGTCACAATTTTAAACAACTTCAGCAACAAAGGCAACTTTCTTTAACCAGACAACTAAAACACATTTTTATACAATCAGTCGTCAAGTCCTGAATTCCATGATCGCATTCATCCCAGGTAGATTTTTTTCTTTAAATTCAAAATTCTGACCAATTTAAAAGCTCACAGCACCTGGTATTCCAAGTGAGTCTCCTGCACACGTACTAACCAGGCCCATGCCTGCTCGGCCTGCAAGATCTGACGAGATTGGGCACTCCCAGGTAGGTATGGCCGTGAGCTGGAGTACGGCTTAGAAAACATAGTATATATAGATTTGTCACAATTTTAAACAACTTCAGCAACAAAGGCAACTTTCTTTAACCAGACAACTAAAACACATTTTTCTACAATCAGTCGTCAAGTCCTGAATTCCATGATTGCATTCATCCCAGGTAGATTTTTTTTCTTTAAATCCAAAATTCTGACCAATTTAAAAGCTCACAGCACCTGGTATTCCAAGTGAGTCTCCTGCACATGTACTAACCAGGCCCATGCCTGCTTGGCCCCCAAGATCTGACGAGATTGGGCACTCCCGGGTAGGTATGGCCGTGAGCTGGAGTACGGCATAGAAAACATAGTATATATAGATTTGTCACAATTTTAAACAACTTCAGCAACAAAGGCAACTTTCTTTAACCAGACAAATAAAACACATTTTTCTACAATCAGTCGTCAAGTCCTGAATTCCATGATCGCATTCATCCCAGGTAGATTTTTTTTCTTTAAATCCAAAATTCTGACCAATTTAAAAGCTCACAGCACCCAGTATTCCAAGTGAGTCTCCTGCACATGTACTAACCAGGCCCGTGCCTGCTTGGCTTCCAAGATCCGACGAGATTGGGCACTCCCAGGCAGGTATGGCCGTGAGCCGGAGTGCAGTATAGAAAACATAGTATATATAGATTTGTCACAATTTTAAACAACTTCAGCAACAAATGCAACTTTCTTTAACCAGACAACTAAAACACATTTTTCTACAATCAGTCGTCAAGTCCTGAATTCCATGATCGCATTCATCCCAGGTAGATTTTTTTTCTTTAAATCCAAAATTCTGACCAATTTAAAAGCTCACAGCACCTGGTATTCCAAGTGAGTCTCCTGCACATGTACTAACCAGGCCCATGCCTGCTTGGCCCCCAAGATCTGACGAGATTGGGCACTCCCGGGTAGGTATGGCCGTGAGCTGGAGTACGGCATAGAAAACATAGTATATATAGATTTGTCACAATTTTAAACAACTTCAGCAACAAAGGCAACTTTCTTTAACCAGACAACTAAAACACATTTTTCTACAATCAGTTGTCAAGTCCTGAATTCCATGATCGCATTCATCCCAGGTAGATTTTTTTTCTTTAAATCCAAAATTCTGACCAATTTAAAAGCTCACAGCACCCAGTATTCCAAGCGAGTCTCCTGCACACATACTAACCAGGCCCGTGCCTGCTTGGCTTCCAAGATCTGATGAGATTGGGCACTCCCAGGCAGGTATGGCCATGAGCTGGAGTGCAGCATAGAAAACATAGTATATATAGATTTGTCACAATTTTCAACAACTTCAGCAACAAAAGGCAACTTTCTTCAACCAGACAACTAAAACAAATTTTTATACAATCAGTCGTCAAGCCCTGAATTCCATGATCGCATTCATCCCAGGTAGATTTTTTTTCTTTAAATCCAAAATTCTGACCAATGTAAAGGCTCACAGCACCCAGTATTCCAGGTGAGTCCCCTGCACACGCACTAACCAGGCCCATGCCTGCTTGGCTTCCAAGATCTGATGAGATTGGGCACTCCCAGGTCGGTATGGCCGTGAGCTGAACTACCGTATAGAAAACATGGTATTTATAGATTTATCACAATTTTAAACAACTTCAGCAACAAAGGCGACTTTTTTTAACCAGACAACTAAAACACATTTTTATACAATCAGTCGTCAAGCCCTGAATTCCATGATCGCATTCATCCCAGGTAGATTTTTTTTCTTTAAATCCAAAATTCTGACCAATTTAAAAGCTCACAGCACCCGGTACTCCAAGTGAGTCTCCTGCACACGTACTAACCAGGCCCATGCCTGCTTGGCTTCCAAGATCCGACGAGATTGGGCACTCCCAGGTCGGCATGGCCATGAGCTGAACGACTGTATAGAAAACATGGTATTTATAGATTTATCACAATTTTAAACAACTTCAGCAACAAAGGCATCTTTCTTTAACCAGACAACTAAAACACATTCTTATACAATCAGTCGTCAAGTCCTGAATTCCATGATCGCATTCATCCCAGGTAGATTTTTTTCTTCAAATCCAAAATTCTGACCCATTTAAAAGCTCACAGCACCCAGCATTCCAAGTGAGTCTCCTGCACACATACTAACCAGGCCCGTGCCTGCTTGGCTTCCAAGATCTGATGAGATTGGGCACTCCCAGGCAGGTATGGCCATGAGCCAGAGCACAGTATAGAAAACATAGTATATATAGATTTGTCACAATTTTAAACAACTTCAGCAACAAATGCAACTTTCTTTAACCAGACAACTAAAACACATTTTTCTACAATCAGTCGTCAAGTCCTTAATTCCATGATCGCATTCATCCCAGGTAGATTTTTTTTCTTTAAATCCAAAATTCTCACCAATTTAAAAGCTCACAGCACCCAGTATTCCAAGTGAGTCTCCTGCACACATACTAACCAGGCCCGTGCCCGCTTGGCTTCCGAGATCTGATGAGATCGGGCACTCCCAGGCAGGTATTGCCATGAGCTGGAGTACAGTATAGAAAACATAGTATATATAGATTTGTCACAATTTTAAACAACTTCAGCAACAAAGGCAACTTTCTTTAACCAGACAACTAAAACACATTTTTCTACAATCAGTCGTCAAGTCCTGAATTCCATGATCGCATTCATCCCAGGTAGATTTTTTTCTTTAAATTCAAAATTCTGACCAATTTAAAAGCTCACAGCACCTGGTATTCCAAGTGAGTCTCCTGCACACGTACTAACCAGGCCCGTGCCCGCTTGGCTTCCAAGATCCGATGAGATTGGGCACTCCCAGGCAGGTATGGCCGCGAGCTGGAGCACAGCATAGAAAACATAGTATATATAGATTTGTCACAATTTTCAACAACTTCAGCAACAAAAGGCAACTTTCTTCAACCAGACAACGAAAACAAATTTTTATACAATCAGTCGTCAAGCCCTGAATTCCATGATCGCATTCATCCCAGGTAGATTTTTTTTCTTTAAATCCAAAATTCTGACCAATGTAAAGGCTCACAGCACCCAGTATTCCAGGTGAGTCCCCTGCACACGCACTAACCAGGCCCATGCCTGCTTGGCTTCCAAGATCTGACGAGATTGGGCACTCCCAGGTCGGTATGGCCGTGAGCTGAACTACCGTATAGAAAACATGGTATTTATAGATTTATCACAATTTTAAACAACTTCAGCAACAAAGGCGACTTTTTTTAACCAGACAACTAAAACACATTTTTATACAATCAGTCGTCAAGCCCTGAATTCCATGATCGCATTCATCCCAGGTAGATTTTTTTTCTTTAAATCCAAAATTCTGACCAATTTAAAAGCTCACAGCACCCGGTACTCCAAGTGAGTCTCCTGCACACGTACTAACCAGGCCCGTGCCTGCTTGGCTTCCAAGATCTGATGAGATTGGGCACTCCCAGGCAGGTATGGCCATGAGCTGGAGTACGGTATAGAAAACATAGTATATATAGATTTGTCACAATTTTAAACAACTTCAGCAACAAAGGCAACTTTCTTTAACCAGACAACTAAAACACATTTTTCTACAATCAGTCGTCAAGTCCTGAATTCCATGATCGCATTCATCCCAGGTAGATTTTTTTTCTTTAAATCCAAAATTCTGACCAATTTAAAAACTCACAGCACCTGGTATTCCAAGTGAGTCTCCTGCACATGTACTAACCAGGCCCGTGCCCGCTTGGCTCCCAAGATCTGACGAGATTGGGAACTCCCAGGTAGGTACGGCCGCGAGCTGGGGTACAGCATAGAAAACATAGTATATATAGATTTGTCACAATTTTCAACAACTTCAGCAACAAAAGGCAACTTTCTTTAACCAGACAACTAAAACAAATTTTTATACAATCAGTTGTCAAGCCCTGAATTCCATGATCGCATTCATCCCAGGTAGATTTTTCTTCTTTAAATCCAAAATTCTGACCAATTTAAAAGCTCACAGCACCCAGTATTCCAAGTGCGTCTCCTGCACACGTACTAACCAGGCCCGTGCCTGCTTGGCTTCCAAGATCTGACGAGATTGGGCACTCCCAGGTCGGTATGGCCGTGAGCTGAACGACTATAGAAAACATGGTATTTATAGATTTATCACAATTTTAAACAACTTCAGCAACAAAGGCGACTTTCTTTAACCAGACAACTAAAACACATTCTTATACAATCAGTCGTCAAGTCCTGAATTCCATGATCGCATTCATCCCAGGTAGATTTTTTTTCTTTAAATCCAAAATTCTGACCAATTTAAAAGCTCACAGCACCCAGTATTCCAAGTGAGTCTCCTGCACACATACTAACCAGGCCCGTGCCTGCTTGGCTTCCAAGATCTGATGAGATTGGGCACTCCCAGGCAGGGACGGCCATGAGCTGGAGTGCAGTATAGAAAACATAGTATATATAGATTTGTCACAATTTTAAACAACTTCAGCAACAAAGGCAACTTTCTTTAACCAGACAACTAAAACACATTTTTATACAATCAGTCGTCAAGTCCTGAATTCCATGATCGCATTCATCCCAGGTAGATTTTTTTCTTTAAATTCAAAATTCTGACCAATTTAAAAGCTCACAGCACCTGGTATTCCAAGTGAGTCTCCTGCACACGTACTAACCAGGCCCATGCCTGCTCGGCCTGCAAGATCTGACGAGATTGGGCACTCCCAGGTAGGTATGGCCGTGAGCTGGAGTACGGCTTAGAAAACATAGTATATATAGATTTGTCACAATTTTAAACAACTTCAGCAACAAAGGCAACTTTCTTTAACCAGACAACTAAAACACATTTTTCTACAATCAGTCGTCAAGTCCTGAATTCCATGATTGCATTCATCCCAGGTAGATTTTTTTTCTTTAAATCCAAAATTCTGACCAATTTAAAAGCTCACAGCACCTGGTATTCCAAGTGAGTCTCCTGCACATGTACTAACCAGGCCCATGCCTGCTTGGCCCCCAAGATCTGACGAGATTGGGCACTCCCGGGTAGGTATGGCCGTGAGCTGGAGTACGGCATAGAAAACATAGTATATATAGATTTGTCACAATTTTAAACAACTTCAGCAACAAAGGCAACTTTCTTTAACCAGACAAATAAAACACATTTTTCTACAATCAGTCGTCAAGTCCTGAATTCCATGATCGCATTCATCCCAGGTAGATTTTTTTTCTTTAAATCCAAAATTCTGACCAATTTAAAAGCTCACAGCACCCAGTATTCCAAGTGAGTCTCCTGCACATGTACTAACCAGGCCCGTGCCTGCTTGGCTTCCAAGATCCGACGAGATTGGGCACTCCCAGGCAGGTATGGCCGTGAGCCGGAGTGCAGTATAGAAAACATAGTATATATAGATTTGTCACAATTTTAAACAACTTCAGCAACAAATGCAACTTTCTTTAACCAGACAACTAAAACACATTTTTCTACAATCAGTCGTCAAGTCCTGAATTCCATGATCGCATTCATCCCAGGTAGATTTTTTTTCTTTAAATCCAAAATTCTGACCAATTTAAAAGCTCACAGCACCCAGTATTCCAAGTGAGTCTCCTGCACACGTACTAACCAGGCCCGTGCCTGCTTGGCTTCCAAGATCTGATGAGATTGGGCACTCCCAGGCAGGTATGGCCATGAGCTGGAGTACAGTATAGAAAACATAGTATATATAGATTTGTCACAATTTTAAACAACTTCAGCAACAAAGGCAACTTTCTTTAACCAGACAACTAAAACACATTTTTCTACAATCAGTCGTCAAGTCCTGAATTCCATGATCGCATTCATCCCAGGTAGATTTTTTTCTTTAAATTCAAAATTCTGACCAATTTAAAAGCTCACAGCACCTGGTATTCCAAGTGAGTCTCCCACACATGTACTAACCAGGCCCGTGCCTGCTTGGCTTCCAAGATCCGATGAGATTGGGCACTCCCAGGCAGGTATGGCCGTGAGCCGGAGTACAGTATAGAAAACATAGTATATATAGATTTGTCACAATTTTAAACAACTTCAGCAACAAATGCAACTTTCTTTAACCAGACAACTAAAACACATTTTTCTACAATCAGTCGTCAAGTGCTGAATTCCATGATCGCATTCATCCCAGGTAGATTTTTTTTCTTTAAATCCAAAATTCTGACCAATTTAAAAGCTCACAGCACCTGGTATTCCAAGTGAGTCTCCCACACATGTACTAACCAGGCCCATGCCTGCTTGGCCTCCAAGATCTGACGAGATTGGGCACTCCCAGGCAGGTATGGCCGTGAGCCAGAGTACAGTATAGAAAACATAGTATATATAGATTTGTCACAATTTTAAACAACTTCAGCAACAAAGGCAACTTTCTTTAACCAGACAACTAAAACACATTTTTATACAATCAGTCGTCAAGTCCTGAATTCCATGATCGCATTCATCCCAGGTAGATTTTTTTCTTTAAATTCAAAATTCTGACCAATTTAAAAGCTCACAGCACCTGGTATTCCAAGTGAGTCTCCCACACATGTACTAACCAGGCCCATGCCTGCTTGGCCTCCAAGACCTGACGAGATTGGGCACTCCCAGGCAGGTATGGCCGTGAGCCGGAGTACAGTATAGAAAACATAGTATATATAGATTTGTCACAATTTTCAACAACTTTAGCAACAAAGGCAACTTTCTTTAACCAGACAACTAAAACACATTTTTCTACAATCAGTCGTCAAGTCCTGAATTCCATGATCGCATTCATCCCAGGTAGATTTCTTTTCTTCAAATCCAAAATTCTGACCCATTTAAAAGCTCACAGCACCCAGCATTCCAAGTGAGTCTCCTGCACACATACTAACCAGGCACGTGCCTGCTTGGCTTCCAAGATCTGATGAGATTGGGCACTCCCAGGCAGGTATGGCCATGAGCCAGAGCACAGTATAGAAAACATAGTATATATAGATTTGTCACAATTTTAAACAACTTCAGCAACAAATGCAACTTTCTTTAACCAGACAACTAAAACACATTTTTCTACAATCAGTCGTCAAGTCCTTAATTCCATGATCGCATTCATCCCAGGTAGATTTTTTTTCTTTAAATCCAAAATTCTCACCAATTTAAAAGCTCACAGCACCCAGTATTCCAAGTGAGTCTCCTGCACACGTACTAACCAGGCCCGTGCCTGCTTGGCTTCCGAGATCTGATGAGATCGGGCACTCCCAGGCAGGTATTGCCATGAGCTGGAGTACAGTATAGAAAACATAGTATATATAGATTTGTCACAATTTTAAACAACTTCAGCAACAAAGGCAACTTTCTTTAACCAGACAACTAAAACACATTTTTATACAATCAGTCGTCAAGTCCTGAATTCCATGATCGCATTCATCCCAGGTAGATTTTTTTCTTTAAATTCAAAATTCTGACCAATTTAAAAGCTCACAGCACCTGGTATTCCAAGTGAGTCTCCTGCACACGTACTAACCAGGCCCGTGCCCGCTTGGCTTCCAAGATCCGATGAGATTGGGCACTCCCAGGCAGGTATGGCCGCGAGCTGGAGCACAGCATAGAAAACATAGTATATATAGATTTGTCACAATTTTCAACAACTTCAGCAACAAAAGGCAACTTTCTTCAACCAGACAACTAAAACAAATTTTTATACAATCAGTCGTCAAGCCCTGAATTCCATGATCGCATTCATCCCAGGTAGATTTTTTTTCTTTAAATCCAAAATTCTGACCAATTTAAAAGCTCACAGCACCCGGTACACCAAGTGAGTCTCCTGCACACGTACTAACCAGGCCCATGCCTGCTTGGCTTCCAAGATCTGACGAGATTGGGCACTCCCAGGCCGGCATGGCCATGAGCTGAACGACTGTATAGAAAACATGGTATTTATAGATTTATCACAATTTTAAACAACTTCAGCAACAAAGGCATCTTTCTTTAACCAGACAACTAAAACACATTCTTATACAATCAGTCGTCAAGTCCTGAATTCCATGATCGCATTCATCCCAGGTAGATTTTTTTCTTTAAATTCAAAATTCTGACCAATTTAAAAGCTCACAGCACCCGGTATTCCAAGTGAGTCTCCTGCACACGTACTAACCAGGCCCGCGCCTGCTTGGCTTCCAAGATCCAATGAGATCACGCACTCCCAGGCAGGTATGGCCATGAGCTGGAGTACAGTATAGAAAACATAGTATATATAGATTTGTCACAATTTTAAACAACTTCAGCAACAAAGGCAACTTTCTTTAACCAGACAACTAAAACACATTTTTATACAATCAGTCGTCAAGTCCTGAATTCCATGATCACATTCATCCCAGGTAGATTTTTTTCTTTAAATTCAAAATTCTGACCAATTTAAAAGCTCACGGCACCTGGTATTCCAAGTGAGTCTCCTGCACACATACTAACCAGGCCCATGCCTGCTTGGCCTCCAAGATCTGACGAGATTGGGCACTCCCAGGTAGGTATGGCCGTGAGCTGGAGCACGGCATAGAAAACATAGTATATATAGATTTGTCACAATTTTAAACAACTTCAGCAACAAAGGCAACTTTCTTTAACCAGACAACTAAAACACATTTTTCTACAATCAGTCGGCAAGTCCTGAATTCCATGATCGCATTCATCCCAGGTAGATTTTTTTTCTTCAAATCCAAAATTCTGACCCATTTAAAAGCTCACAGCACCCAGCATTCCAAGTGAGTCTACTGCACACATACTAACCAGGCCCGTGCCTGCTTGGCCTCCAAGATCTGACGAGATTGGGCACTCCCAGGTAGGTATGGCCGTGAGCTGGAGTACGGCATAGAAAACATAGTATATATAGATTTGTCACAATTTTAAACAACTTCAGCAACAAAGGCAACTTTCTTTAACCAGACAACTAAAACACATTTTTCTACAATCAGTCGTCAAGTCCTGAATTCCATGATCGCATTCATCCCAGGTAGATTTTTTTTCTTTAAATCCAAAATTCTGACCAATTTAAAAGCTCACAGCACCCAGTATTCCAAGTGAGTCTCCTGCACACGTACTAACCAGGCCCGTGCCTGCTTGGCTTCCAAGATCCGATGAGATTGGGCACTCCCAGGCAGGTATGGCCGTGAGCCGGAGTACAGTATAGAAAACATAGTATATATAGATTTGTCACAATTTTAAACAACTTCAGCAACAAATGCAACTTTCTTTAACCAGACAACTAAAACACATTTTTCTACAATCAGTCGTCAAGTCCTGAATTCCATGATCGCATTCATCCCAGGTAGATTTTTTTTCTTTAAATCCAAAATTCTGACCAATTTAAAAGCTCACAGCACCTGGTATTCCAAGCGAGTCTCCTGCAAACGTACTAACCAGGCCCATGCCTGCTTGGCCCCCAAGATCCGATGAGATTGGGCACTCCCAGGCAGGTATGGCCGTGAGCCGGAGTACAGCATAGAAAACATAGTATATATAGATTTGTCACAATTTTAAACAACTTCAGCAACAAATGCAACTTTCTTTAACCAGACAACTAAAACACATTTTTCTACAATCAGTCGTCAAGTCCTGAATTCCATGATCGCATTCATCCCAGGTAGATTTTTTTTCTTTAAATCCAAAATTCTGACCAATTTAAAAGCTCACAGCACCTGGTATTCCAAGTGAGTCTCCTGCAAACGTACTAACCAGGCCCATGCCTGCTTGGCCCCCAAGATCTGACGAGATTGGGCACTACCAGGTAGGTATGGCCGTGAGCTGGAGTACGGCATAGAAAACATAGTATATATAGATTTGTCACAATTTTAAACAACTTCAGCAACAAAGGCAACTTTCTTTAACCAGACAACTAAAACACATTTTTCTACAATCAGTCGTCAAGTCCTGAATTCCATGATCGCATTCATCCCAGGTAGATTTTTTTTCTTTAAATCCAAAATTCTGACCAATTTAAAAGCTCACAGCACCCAGTATTCCAAGTGAGTCCCCTGCACATGTACTAACCAGGCCCGTGCCTGCTTGGCTTCCAAGATCTGATGAGATTGGGCACTCCCAGGCAGGTATGGCCATGAGCTGGAGTACAGTATAGAAAACATAGTATATATAGATTTGTCACAATTTTAAACAACTTCAGCAACAAAGGCAACTTTCTTTAACCAGACAACTAAAACACATTTTTATACAATCAGTCGTCAAGCCCTGAATTCCATGATCGCATTCATCCCAGGTAGATTTTTTTTCTTTAAATCCAAAATTCTGACCAACTTAGAAGCTCACAGCACCCGGCACTCCAAGTGAGTCTCCTGCACACATACTAACCAGGCCCATGCCTGCTTGGCTTCCAAGATCTGACAAGATTGGGCACTCCCAGGTCTGTATGGCCGCGAGCTGAACGACTGTATAGAAAACATGGTATTTATAGATTTATCACAATTTTAAACAACTTCAGCAACAAAGGCAACTTTCTTTAACCAGACAACTAAAACACATTCTTATACAATCAGTCGTCAAGTCCTGAATTCCATGATCGCATTCATCCCAGGTAGATTTTTTTCTTTAAATTCAAAATTCTGACCAATTTAAAAGTTCACAGCACCTGGTATTCCAAGTGAGTCTCCTGCACATGTACTAACCAGGCCCGTGCCTGCTTGGCTTCCAAGATCTGACGAGATTGGGCACTCCCAGGTCGGTATGGCCGTGAGCCGAACGACTGTATAGAAAACATGGTATTTATAGATTTATCACAATTTTAAACAACTTCAGCAACAAAGGCGACTTTCTTTAACCAGACAACTAAAACACATTCTTATACAATCAGTCGTCAAGTCCTGAATTCCATGATCGCATTCATCCCAGGTAGATTTTTTTTCTTTAAATCCAAAATTCTGACCAATTTAAAAGCTCACAGCACCCAGTATTCCAAGTGAGTCTCCTGCACACATACTAACCAGGCCCGTGCCTGCTTGGCTTCCAAGATCTGATGAGATTGGGCACTCCCAGGCATCAGTGGCGTAATTTATTCTAGATTAATTGTTAGTTTGCACTGGCGGTGTAATAACATTTTATTTTTGTCTTTCTAATGTTACGTTGCATCAATTGCGTAATTTAATATTGGATTTATTTTTATTTGTATTGTTTTTTGTGGATGATTTATGTACGAAGGACTTTCAACGGAAACAAGCCCGCAAGGGCTTTTTTGAAATGCTCCTCTTAGACAGGATGTTTGACGTTATTTGTACTGTAATACATGCTACTGTGTGACTGTACTTGTACTCTAACATTCTATCTAATAAATATATTCATCATCATCATCGTACGGCCATGAGCTGGAGTGCAGTATAGAAAACATAGTATATATAGATTTGTCACAATTTTAAACAACTTCAGCAACAAAGGCAACTTTCTTTAACCAGACAACTAAAACACATTTTTATACAATCAGTCGTCAAGTCCTGAATTCCATGATCGCATTCATCCCAGGTAGATTTTTTTCTTTAAATTCAAAATTCTGACCAATTTAAAAGCTCACAGCACCTGGTATTCCAAGTGAGTCTCCTGCACATGTACTAACCAGGCCCATGCCTGCTTGGCCCCCAAGATCTGACGAGATTGGGCACTCCCGGGTAGGTATGGCCGTGAGCTGGAGTACGGCATAGAAAACATAGTATATATAGATTTGTCACAATTTTAAACAACTTCAGCAACAAAGGCAACTTTCTTTAACCAGACAACTAAAACACATTTTTCTACAATCAGTCGTCAAGTCCTGAATTCCATGATCGCATTCATCCCAGGTAGATTTTTTTCTTTAAATCCAAAATTCTGACCAATTTAAAAGCTCACAGCACCCAGTATTCCAAGTGAGTCTCCTGCACACGTACTAACCAGGCCCGTGCCTGCTTGGCTTCCAAGATCTGATGAGATTGGGCACTCCCAGGCAGGTATGGCCATGAGCTGGAGTACAGTATAGAAAACATAGTATATATAGATTTGTCACAATTTTAAACAACTTCAGCAACAAAGGCAACTTTCTTTAACCAGACAACTAAAACACATTTTTCTACAATCAGTCGTCAAGTCCTGAATTCCATGATCGCATTCATCCCAGGTAGATTTTTTTCTTTAAATTCAAAATTCTGACCAATTTAAAAGCTCACAGCACCTGGTATTCCAAGTGAGTCTCCTGCACATGTACTAACCAGGCCCGTGCCTGCTTGGCCTCCAAGATCTGACGAGATTGGGCACTCCCAGGTAGGTATGGCCGTGAGCTGGAGTACGGCATAGAAAACATAGTATATATAGATTTGTCACAATTTTAAACAACTTCAGCAACAAAGGCAACTTTCTTTAACCAGACAACTAAAACACATTTTTCTACAATCAGTCGTCAAGTCCTGAATTCCATGATCGCATTCATCCCAGGTAGATTTTTTTTCTTTAAATCCAAAATTCTGACCAATTTAAAAGCTCACAGCACCCAGTATTCCAAGTGAGTCTCCTGCACACGTACTAACCAGGCCCGTGCTTGCTTGGCTTCCAAGATCCGATGAGATTGGGCACTCCCAGGCAGGTATGGCCGTGAGCCGGAGTACAGTATAGAAAACATAGTATATATAGATTTGTCACAATTTTAAACAACTTCAGCAACAAATGCAACTTTCTTTAACCAGACAACTAAAACACATTTTTCTACAATCAGTCGTCAAGTCCTGAATTCCATGATCGCATTCATCGCAGGTAGATTTTTTTTCTTTAAATCCAAAATTCTGACCAATTTAAAAGCTCACAGCACCTGGTATTCCAAGCGAGTCTCCTGCAAACGTACTAACCAGGCCCATGCCTGCTTGGCCCCCAAGATCCGATGAGATTGGGCACTCCCAGGCATCAGTGGCGTAATTTATTCTAGATTAATTGTTAGTTTGCACTGGCGGTGTAATAACATTTTATTTTTGTCTTTCTAATGTTACGTTGCATCAATTGCGTAATTTAATATTGGATTTATTTTTATTTGTATTGTTTTTTGTGGATGATTTATGTACGAAGGACTTTCAACGGAAACAAGCCCGCAAGGGCTTTTTTGAAATGCTCCTCTTAGACAGGATGTTTGACGTTATTTGTACTGTAATACATGCTACTGTGTGACTGTACTTGTACTCTAACATTCTATCTAATAAATATATTCATCATCATCATCGTACGGCCATGAGCTGGAGTGCAGTATAGAAAACATAGTATATATAGATTTGTCACAATTTTAAACAACTTCAGCAACAAAGGCAACTTTCTTTAACCAGACAACTAAAACACATTTTTATACAATCAGTCGTCAAGTCCTGAATTCCATGATCGCATTCATCCCAGGTAGATTTTTTTCTTTAAATTCAAAATTCTGACCAATTTAAAAGCTCACAGCACCTGGTATTCCAAGTGAGTCTCCTGCACATGTACTAACCAGGCCCATGCCTGCTTGGCCCCCAAGATCTGACGAGATTCGGCACTCCCGGGTAGGTATGGCCGTGAGCTGGAGTACGGCATAGAAAACATAGTATATATAGATTTGTCACAATTTTAAACAACTTCAGCAACAAAGGCAACTTTCTTTAACCAGACAACTAAAACACATTTTTCTACAATCAGTCGTCAAGTCCTGAATTCCATGATCGCATTCATCCCAGGTAGATTTTTTTTCTTTAAATCCAAAATTCTGACCAATTTAAAAGCTCACAGCACCCAGTATTCCAAGTGAGTCTCCTGCACATGTACTAACCAGGCCCGTGCCTGCTTGGCTTCCAAGATCCGACGAGATTGGGCACTCCCAGGCAGGTATGGCCGTGAGCCGGAGTGCAGTATAGAAAACATAGTATATATAGATTTGTCACAATTTTAAACAACTTCAGCAACAAATGCAACTTTCTTTAACCAGACAACTAAAACACATTTTTCTACAATCAGTCGTCAAGTCCTGAATTCCATGATCGCATTCATCCCAGGTAGATTTTTTTCTTTAAATCCAAAATTCTGACCAATTTAAAAGCTCACAGCACCCAGTATTCCAAGCGAGTCTCCTGCACACGTACTAACCAGGCCCGTGCCTGCTTGGCTTCCAAGATCTGGTGAGATTGGGCACTCCCAGGCAGGTATGGCCATGAGCTGGAGTACAGTATAGAAAACATAGTATATATAGATTTGTCACAATTTTAAACAACTTCAGCAACAAAGGCAACTTTCTTTAACCAGACAACTAAAACACATTTTTCTACAATCAGTCGTCAAGTCCTGAATTCCATGATCGCATTCATCCCAGGTAGATTTTTTTCTTTAAATTCAAAATTCTGACCAATTTAAAAGCTCACAGCACCTGGTATTCCAAGTGAGTCTCCTGCACATGTACTAACCAGGCCCGTGCCTGCTTGGCTTCCAAGATCCGATGAGATTGGGCACTCCCAGGCAGGTATGGCCGTGAGCCGGAGTACAGTATAGAAAACATAGTATATATAGATTTGTCACAATTTTAAACAACTTCAGCAACAAATGCAACTTTCTTTAACCAGACAACTAAAACACATTTTTCTACAATCAGTCGTCAAGTCCTGAATTCCATGATCGCATTCATCCCAGGTAGATTTTTTTTCTTTAAATCCAAAATTCTGACCAATTTAAAAGCTCACAGCACCTGGTATTCCAAGTGAGTCTCCTGCAAACGTACTAACCAGGCCCATGCCTGCTTGGCCCCCAAGATCTGACGAGATTGGGCACTCCCAGGTAGGTATGGCCGTGAGCTGGAGTACGGCATAGAAAACATAGTATATATAGATTTGTCACAATTTTAAACAACTTCAGCAACAAAGGCAATTTTCTTTAACCAGACAACTAAAACACATTTTTCTACAATCAGTCGTCAAGTGCTGAATTCCATGATCGCATTCATCCCAGGTAGATTTTTTTTCTTTAAATCCAAAATTCTGACCAATTTAAAAGCTCACAGCACCTGGTATTCCAAGTGAGTCTCCCACACATGTACTAACCAGGCCCATGCCTGCTTGGCCTCCAAGATCTGACGAGATTGGGCACTCCCAGGCAGGTATGGCCGTGAGCCGGAGTACAGTATAGAAAACATAGTATATATAGATTTGTCACAATTTTAAACAACTTCAGCAACAAAGGCAACTTTCTTTAACCAGACAACTAAAACACATTTTTCTACAATCAGTCGTCAAGTCCTGAATTCCATGATCGCATTCATCCCAGGTAGATTTTTTTCTTTAAATTCAAAATTCTGACCAATTTAAAAGCTCACAGCACCTGGTATTCCAAGTGAGTCTCCCACACATGTACTAACCAGGCCCATGCCTGCTTGACCTCCAAGACCTGACGAGATTGGGCACTCCCAGGCAGGTATGGCCGTGAGCCAGAGTACAGTATAGAAAACATAGTATATATAGATTTGTCACACTTTTCAACAACTTTAGCAACAAAGGCAACTTTCTTTAACCAGACAACTAAAACACATTTTTCTACAATCAGTCGTCAAGTCCTGAATTCCATGATCGCATTCATCCCAGGTAGATTTTTTTTCTTCAAATCCAAAATTCTGACCCATTTAAAAGCTCACAGCACCCAGCATTCCAAGTGAGTCTCCTGCACACATACTAACCAGGCCCGTGCCTGCTTGGCTTCCAAGATCTGATGAGATTGGGCACTCCCAGGCAGGTATGGCCATGAGCCAGAGCACAGTATAGAAAACATAGTATATATAGATTTGTCACAATTTTAAACAACTTCAGCAACAAATGCAACTTTCTTTAACCAGACAACTAAAACACATTTTTCTACAATCAGTCGTCAAGTCCTTAATTCCATGATCGCATTCATCCCAGGTAGATTTTTTTTCTTTAAATCCAAAATTCTCACCAATTTAAAAGCTCACAGCACCCAGTATTCCAAGTGAGTCTCCTGCACACGTACTAACCAGGCCCATGCCTGCTTGGCTTCCGAGATCTGATGAGATCGGGCACTCCCAGGCAGGTATTGCCATGAGCTGGAGTACAGTATAGAAAACATAGTATATATAGATTTGTCACAATTTTAAACAACTTCAGCAACAAAGGCAACTTTCTTTAACCAGACAACTAAAACACATTTTTATACAATCAGTCGTCAAGTCCTGAATTCCATGATCGCATTCATCCCAGGTAGATTTTTTTTCTTTAAATCCAAAATTCTGACCAATTTAAAAGCTCACAGCACCCAGTATTCCAAGTGCGTCTCCTGCACACGTACTAACCAGGCCCGTGCCTGCTTGGCTTCCAAGACCTGACGAGATTGGGCACTCCCAGGTCGGTATGGCCGTGAGCCGAACGACTGTATAGAAAACATGGTATTTATAGATTTATCACAATTTTAAACAACTTCAGCAACAAAGGCGACTTTCTTTAACCAGACAACTAAAACACATTCTTATACAATCAGTCGTCAAGTCCTGAATTCCATGATCGCATTCATCCCAGGTAGATTTTTTTTCTTTAAATCCAAAATTCTGACCAATTTAAAAGCTCACAGCACCCAGTATTCCAAGTGAGTCTCCTGCACACATACTAACCAGGCCCGTGCCTGCTTGGCTTCCAAGATCTGATGAGATTGGGCACTCCCAGGCATCAGTGGCGTAATTTATTCTACATTAATTGTTAGTTTGCACTGGCGGTGTAATAACATTTTATTTTTGTCTTTCTAATGTTACGATGCATCAATTGCGTAATTTAATATTGGATTTATTTTTATTTGTATTGTTTTTTGTGGATGATTTATGTATGAAGGACTTTCAACGGAAACAAGCCCGCAAGGGCTTTTTTGAAATGCTCCTCTTAGACAGGATGTTTGACGTTATTTGTACTGTAATACATGCTACTGTGTGACTGTACTTGTACTCTAACATTCTATCTAATAAATATATTCATCATCATCATCGTACGGCCATGAGCTGGAGTGCAGTATAGAAAACATAGTATATATAGATTTGTCACAATTTTAAACAACTTCAGCAACAAAGGCAACTTTCTTTAACCAGACAACTAAAACACATTTTTATACAATCAGTCGTCAAGTCCTGAATTCCATGATCGCATTCATCCCAGGTAGATTTTTTTATTTAAATTCAAAATTCTGACCAATTTAAAAGCTCACAGCACCTGGTATTCCAAGTGAGTCTCCTGCACATGTACTAACCAGGCCCATGCCTGCTTGGCCCCCAAGATCTGACGAGATTGGGCACTCCCGGGTAGGTATAGCCGTGAGCTGGAGTACGGCATAGAAAACATAGTATATATAGATTTGTCACAATTTTAAACAACTTCAGCAACAAGGCAACTTTCTTTAACCAGACAACTAAAACACATTTTTCTACAATCAGTCGTCAAGTCCTGAATTCCATGATCGCATTCATCCCAGGTAGATTTTTTTTCTTTAAATCCAAAATTCTGACCAATTTAAAAGCTCACAGCACCCAGTATTCCAAGTGAGTCTCCTGCACATGTACTAACCAGGCCCGTGCCTGCTTGGCTTCCAAGATCCGACGAGATTGGGCACTCCCAGGCAGGTATGGCCGTGAGCCGGAGTGCAGTATAGAAAACATAGTATATATAGATTTGTCACAATTTTAAACAACTTCAGCAACAAGGCAACTTTCTTTAACCAGACAACTAAAACACATTTTTCTACAATCAGTCGTCAAGTCCTGAATTCCATGATCGCATTCATCCCAGGTAGATTTTTTTTCTTTAAATCCAAAATTCTGACCAATTTAAAAGCTCACAGCACCCAGTATTCCAAGTGAGTCTCCTGCAAACGTACTAACCAGGCCCATGCCTGCTTGGCCCCCAAGATCCGATGAGATTGGGCACTCCCAGGCATCAGTGGCGTAATTTATTCTAGATTAATTGTTAGTTTGCACTGGCGGTGTAATAACATTTTATTTTTGTCTTTCTAATGTTACGTTGCATCAATTGCGTAATTTAATATTGGATTTATTTTTATTTGTATTGTTTTTTGTGGATGATTTATGTACGAAGGACTTTCAACGGAAACAAGCCCGCAAGGGCTTTTTTGAAATGCTCCTCTTAGACAGGATGTTTGACGTTATTTGTACTGTAATACATGCTACTGTGTGACTGTACTTGTACTCTAACATTCTATCTAATAAATATATTCATCATCATCATCGTACGGCCATGAGCTGGAGTGCAGTATAGAAAACATAGTATATATAGATTTGTCACAATTTTAAACAACTTCAGCAACAAAGGCAACTTTCTTTAACCAGACAACTAAAACACATTTTTATACAATCAGTCGTCAAGTCCTGAATTCCATGATCGCATTCATCCCAGGTAGATTTTTTTCTTTAAATTCAAAATTCTGACCAATTTAAAAGCTCACAGCACCTGGTATTCCAAGTGAGTCTCCTGCACATGTACTAACCAGGCCCATGCCTGCTTGGCCCCCAAGATCTGACGAGATTCGGCACTCCCGGGTAGGTATGGCCGTGAGCTGGAGTACGGCATAGAAAACATAGTATATATAGATTTGTCACAATTTTAAACAACTTCAGCAACAAAGGCAACTTTCTTTAACCAGACAACTAAAACACATTTTTCTACAATCAGTCGTCAAGTCCTGAATTCCATGATCGCATTCATCCCAGGTAGATTTTTTTTCTTTAAATCCAAAATTCTGACCAATTTAAAAGCTCACAGCACCCAGTATTCCAAGTGAGTCTCCTGCACATGTACTAACCAGGCCCGTGCCTGCTTGGCTTCCAAGATCCGACGAGATTGGGCACTCCCAGGCAGGTATGGCCGTGAGCCGGAGTGCAGTATAGAAAACATAGTATATATAGATTTGTCACAATTTTAAACAACTTCAGCAACAAATGCAACTTTCTTTAACCAGACAACTAAAACACATTTTTCTACAATCAGTCGTCAAGTCCTGAATTCCATGATCGCATTCATCCCAGGTAGATTTTTTTCTTTAAATCCAAAATTCTGACCAATTTAAAAGCTCACAGCACCCAGTATTCCAAGTGAGTCTCCTGCACACGTACTAACCAGGCCCGTGCCTGCTTGGCTTCCAAGATCTGATGAGATTGGGCACTCCCAGGCAGGTATGGCCATGAGCTGGGGTACAGTATAGAAAACATAGTATATATAGATTTGTCACAATTTTAAACAACTTCAGCAACAAAGGCAACTTTCTTTAACCAGACAACTAAAACACATTTTTCTACAATCAGTCGTCAAGTCCTGAATTCCATGATCGCATTCATCCCAGGTAGATTTTTTTCTTTAAATTCAAAATTCTGACCAATTTAAAAGCTCACAGCACCTGGTATTCCAAGTGAGTCTCCTGCACATGTACTAACCAGGCCCGTGCCTGCTTGGCTTCCAAGATCCGATGAGATTGGGCACTCCCAGGCAGGTATGGCCGTGAGCCGGAGTACAGTATAGAAAACATAGTATATATAGATTTGTCACAATTTTAAACAACTTCAGCAACAAATGCAACTTTCTTTAACCAGACAACTAAAACACATTTTTCTACAATCAGTCGTCAAGTCCTGAATTCCATGATCGCATTCATCCCAGGTAGATTTTTTTTCTTTAAATCCAAAATTCTGACCAATTTAAAAGCTCACAGCACCTGGTATTCCAAGTGAGTCTCCTGCAAACGTACTAACCAGGCCCATGCCTGCTTGGCCCCCAAGATCTGACGAGATTGGGCACTCCCAGGTAGGTATGGCCGTGAGCTGGAGTACGGCATAGAAAACATAGTATATATAGATTTGTCACAATTTTAAACAACTTCAGCAACAAAGGCAATTTTCTTTAACCAGACAACTAAAACACATTTTTCTACAATCAGTCGTCAAGTGCTGAATTCCATGATCGCATTCATCCCAGGTAGATTTTTTTTCTTTAAATCCAAAATTCTGACCAATTTAAAAGCTCACAGCACCTGGTATTCCAAGTGAGTCTCCCACACATGTACTAACCAGGCCCATGCCTGCTTGGCCTCCAAGATCTGACGAGATTGGGCACTCCCAGGCAGGTATGGCCGTGAGCCGGAGTACAGTATAGAAAACATAGTATATATAGATTTGTCACAATTTTAAACAACTTCAGCAAAAAAGGCAACTTTCTTTAACCAGACAACTAAAACACATTTTTATACAATCAGTCGTCAAGTCCTGAATTCCATGATCGCATTCATCCCAGGTAGATTTTTTTCTTTAAATTCAAAATTCTGACCAATTTAAAAGCTCACAGCACCTGGTATTCCAAGTGAGTCTCCTGCACATGTACTAACCAGGCCCGTGCCTGCTTGGCTTCCAAGATCCGATGAGATTGGGCACTCCCAGGCAGGTATGGCCGTGAGCCGGAGTACAGTATAGAAAACATAGTATATATAGATTTGTCACAATTTTAAACAACTTCAGCAACAAATGCAACTTTCTTTAACCAGACAACTAAAACACATTTTTCTACAATCAGTCGTCAAGTCCTGAATTCCATGATCGCATTCATCCCAGGTAGATTTTTTTTCTTTAAATCCAAAATTCTGACCAATTTAAAAGCTCACAGCACCTGGTATTCCAAGTGAGTCTCCTGCAAACGTACTAACCAGGCCCATGCCTGCTTGGCCCCCAAGATCTGACGAGATTGGGCACTCCCAGGTAGGTATGGCCGTGAGCTGGAGCACGGCATAGAAAACATAGTATATATAGATTTGTCACAATTTTAAACAACTTCAGCAACAAAGGCAATTTTCTTTAACCAGACAACTAAAACACATTTTTCTACAATCAGTCGTCAAGTGCTGAATTCCATGATCGCATTCATCCCAGGTAGATTTTTTTTCTTTAAATCCAAAATTCTGACCAATTTAAAAGCTCACAGCACCTGGTATTCCAAGTGAGTCTCCCACACATGTACTAACCAGGCCCATGCCTGCTTGGCCTCCAAGATCTGACGAGATTGGGCACTCCCAGGCAGGTATGGCCGTGAGCCGGAGTACAGTATAGAAAACATAGTATATATAGATTTGTCACAATTTTAAACAACTTCAGCAACAAAGGCAACTTTCTTTAACCAGACAACTAAAACACATTTTTCTACAATCAGTCGTCAAGTCCTGAATTCCATGATCGCATTCATCCCAGGTAGATTTTTTTCTTTAAATTCAAAATTCTGACCAATTTAAAAGCTCACAGCACCTGGTATTCCAAGTGAGTCTCCCACACATGTACTAACCAGGCCCATGCCTGCTTGGCCTCCAAGACCTGACGAGATTGGGCACTCCCAGGCAGGTATGGCCGTGAGCCAGAGTACAGTATAGAAAACATAGTATATATAGATTTGTCACACTTTTCAACAACTTTAGCAACAAAGGCAACTTTCTTTAACCAGACAACTAAAACACATTTTTCTACAATCAGTCGTCAAGTCCTGAATTCCATGATCGCATTCATCCCAGGTAGATTTTTTTTCTTCAAATCCAAAATTCTGACCCATTTAAAAGCTCACAGCACCCAGCATTCCAAGTGAGTCTCCTGCACACATACTAACCAGGCCCGTGCCTGCTTGGCTTCCAAGATCTGATGAGATTGGGCACTCCCAGGCAGGTATGGCCATGAGCCAGAGCACAGTATAGAAAACATAGTATATATAGATTTGTCACAATTTTAAACAACTTCAGCAACAAATGCAACTTTCTTTAACCAGACAACTAAAACACATTTTTCTACAATCAGTCGTCAAGTCCTTAATTCCATGATCGCATTCATCCCAGGTAGATTTTTTTTCTTTAAATCCAAAATTCTCACCAATTTAAAAGCTCACAGCACCCAGTATTCCAAGTGAGTCTCCTGCACACGTACTAACCAGGCCCATGCCTGCTTGGCTTCCGAGATCTGATGAGATCGGGCACTCCCAGGCAGGTATTGCCATGAGCTGGAGTACAGTATAGAAAACATAGTATATATAGATTTGTCACAATTTTAAACAACTTCAGCAACAAAGGCAACTTTCTTTAACCAGACAACTAAAACACATTTTTATACAATCAGTCGTCAAGTCCTGAATTCCATGATCGCATTCATCCCAGGTAGATTTTTTTTCTTTAAATCCAAAATTCTGACCAATTTAAAAGCTCACAGCACCCAGTATTCCAAGTGCGTCTCCTGCACACGTACTAACCAGGCCCGTGCCTGCTTGGCTTCCAAGACCTGACGAGATTGGGCACTCCCAGGTCGGTATGGCCGTGAGCCGAACGACTGTATAGAAAACATGGTATTTATAGATTTATCACAATTTTAAACAACTTCAGCAACAAAGGCGACTTTCTTTAACCAGACAACTAAAACACATTCTTATACAATCAGTCGTCAAGTCCTGAATTCCATGATCGCATTCATCCCAGGTAGATTTTTTTTCTTTAAATCCAAAATTCTGACCAATTTAAAAGCTCACAGCACCCAGTATTCCAAGTGAGTCTCCTGCACACATACTAACCAGGCCCGTGCCTGCTTGGCTTCCAAGATCTGATGAGATTGGGCACTCCCAGGCATCAGTGGCGTAATTTATTCTAGATTAATTGTTAGTTTGCACTGGCGGTGTAATAACATTTTATTTTTGTCTTTCTAATGTTACGATGCATCAATTGCGTAATTTAATATTGGATTTATTTTTATTTGTATTGTTTTTTGTGGATGATTTATGTATGAAGGACTTTCAACGGAAACAAGCCCGCAAGGGCTTTTTTGAAATGCTCCTCTTAGACAGGATGTTTGACGTTATTTGTACTGTAATACATGCTACTGTGTGACTGTACTTGTACTCTAACATTCTATCTAATAAATATATTCATCATCATCATCGTACGGCCATGAGCTGGAGTGCAGTATAGAAAACATAGTATATATAGATTTGTCACAATTTTAAACAACTTCAGCAACAAAGGCAACTTTCTTTAACCAGACAACTAAAACACATTTTTATACAATCAGTCGTCAAGTCCTGAATTCCATGATCGCATTCATCCCAGGTAGATTTTTTTATTTAAATTCAAAATTCTGACCAATTTAAAAGCTCACAGCACCTGGTATTCCAAGTGAGTCTCCTGCACATGTACTAACCAGGCCCATGCCTGCTTGGCCCCCAAGATCTGACGAGATTGGGCACTCCCGGGTAGGTATAGCCGTGAGCTGGAGTACGGCATAGAAAACATAGTATATATAGATTTGTCACAATTTTAAACAACTTCAGCAACAAGGCAACTTTCTTTAACCAGACAACTAAAACACATTTTTCTACAATCAGTCGTCAAGTCCTGAATTCCATGATCGCATTCATCCCAGGTAGATTTTTTTTCTTTAAATCCAAAATTCTGACCAATTTAAAAGCTCACAGCACCCAGTATTCCAAGTGAGTCTCCTGCACATGTACTAACCAGGCCCGTGCCTGCTTGGCTTCCAAGATCCGACGAGATTGGGCACTCCCAGGCAGGTATGGCCGTGAGCCGGAGTGCAGTATAGAAAACATAGTATATATAGATTTGTCACAATTTTAAACAACTTCAGCAACAAATGCAACTTTCTTTAACCAGACAACTAAAACACATTTTTCTACAATCAGTCGTCAAGTCCTTAATTCCATGATCGCATTCATCCCAGGTAGATTTTTTTTCTTTAAATCCAAAATTCTGACCAATTTAAAAGCTCACAGCACCCAGTATTCCAAGTGAGTCTCCTGCACACATACTAACCAGGCCCGTGCCTGCTTGGCTTCCAAGATCTGATGAGATTGGGCACTCCCAGGCAGGTATGGCCATGAGCTGGAGTACAGTATAGAAAACATAGTATATATAGATTTGTCACAATTTTAAACAACTTCAGCAACAAAGGCAACTTTCTTTAACCAGACAACTAAAACACATTTTTCTACAATCAGTCGTCAAGTCCTGAATTCCATGATCGCATTCATCCCAGGTAGATTTTTTTCTTTAAATTCAAAATTCTGACCAATTTAAAAGCTCACAGCACCTGGTATTCCAAGTGAGTCTCCCACACATGTACTAACCAGGCCCATGCCTGCTTGGCCTCCAAGACCTGACGAGATTGGGCACTCCCAGGCAGGTATGGCCGTGAGCCAGAGTACAGTATAGAAAACATAGTATATATAGATTTGTCACACTTTTCAACAACTTTAGCAACAAAGGCAACTTTCTTTAACCAGACAACTAAAACACATTTTTCTACAATCAGTCGTCAAGTCCTGAATTCCATGATCGCATTCATCCCAGGTAGATTTTTTTTCTTCAAATCCAAAATTCTGACCCATTTAAAAGCTCACAGCACCCAGCATTCCAAGTGAGTCTCCTGCACACATACTAACCAGGCCCGTGCCTGCTTGGCTTCCAAGATCTGATGAGATTGGGCACTCCCAGGCAGGTATGGCCATGAGCCAGAGCACAGTATAGAAAACATAGTATATATAGATTTGTCACAATTTTAAACAACTTCAGCAACAAATGCAACTTTCTTTAACCAGACAACTAAAACACATTTTTCTACAATCAGTCGTCAAGTCCTTAATTCCATGATCGCATTCATCCCAGGTAGATTTTTTTTCTTTAAATCCAAAATTCTCACCAATTTAAAAGCTCACAGCACCCAGTATTCCAAGTGAGTCTCCTGCACACGTACTAACCAGGCCCATGCCTGCTTGGCTTCCGAGATCTGATGAGATCGGGCACTCCCAGGCAGGTATTGCCATGAGCTGGAGTACAGTATAGAAAACATAGTATATATAGATTTGTCACAATTTTAAACAACTTCAGCAACAAAGGCAACTTTCTTTAACCAGACAACTAAAACACATTTTTATACAATCAGTCGTCAAGTCCTGAATTCCATGATCGCATTCATCCCAGGTAGATTTTTTTTCTTTAAATCCAAAATTCTGACCAATTTAAAAGCTCACAGCACCCAGTATTCCAAGTGCGTCTCCTGCACACGTACTAACCAGGCCCGTGCCTGCTTGGCTTCCAAGACCTGACGAGATTGGGCACTCCCAGGTCGGTATGGCCGTGAGCCGAACGCCTGTATAGAAAACATGGTATTTATAGATTTATCACAATTTTAAACAACTTCAGCAACAAAGGCGACTTTCTTTAACCAGACAACTAAAACACATTCTTATACAATCAGTCGTCAAGTCCTGAATTCCATGATCGCATTCATCCCAGGTAGATTTTTTTTCTTTAAATCCAAAATTCTGACCAATTTAAAAGCTCACAGCACCCAGTATTCCAAGTGAGTCTCCTGCACACATACTAACCAGGCCCGTGCCTGCTTGGCTTCCAAGATCTGATGAGATTGGGCACTCCCAGGCATCAGTGGCGTAATTTATTCTAGATTAATTGTTAGTTTGCACTGGCGGTGTAATAACATTTTATTTTTGTCTTTCTAATGTTACGATGCATCAATTGCGTAATTTAATATTGGATTTATTTTTATTTGTATTGTTTTTTGTGGATGATTTATGTATGAAGGACTTTCAACGGAAACAAGCCCGCAAGGGCTTTTTTGAAATGCTCCTCTTAGACAGGATGTTTGACGTTATTTGTACTGTAATACATGCTACTGTGTGACTGTACTTGTACTCTAACATTCTATCTAATAAATATATTCATCATCATCATCGTACGGCCATGAGCTGGAGTGCAGTATAGAAAACATAGTATATATAGATTTGTCACAATTTTAAACAACTTCAGCAACAAAGGCAACTTTCTTTAACCAGACAACTAAAACACATTTTTATACAATCAGTCGTCAAGTCCTGAATTCCATGATCGCATTCATCCCAGGTAGATTTTTTTATTTAAATTCAAAATTCTGACCAATTTAAAAGCTCACAGCACCTGGTATTCCAAGTGAGTCTCCTGCACATGTACTAACCAGGCCCATGCCTGCTTGGCCCCCAAGATCTGACGAGATTGGGCACTCCCGGGTAGGTATAGCCGTGAGCTGGAGTACGGCATAGAAAACATAGTATATATAGATTTGTCACAATTTTAAACAACTTCAGCAACAAGGCAACTTTCTTTAACCAGACAACTAAAACACATTTTTCTACAATCAGTCGTCAAGTCCTGAATTCCATGATCGCATTCATCCCAGGTAGATTTTTTTTCTTTAAATCCAAAATTCTGACCAATTTAAAAGCTCACAGCACCCAGTATTCCAAGTGAGTCTCCTGCACATGTACTAACCAGGCCCGTGCCTGCTTGGCTTCCAAGATCCGACGAGATTGGGCACTCCCAGGCAGGTATGGCCGTGAGCCGGAGTGCAGTATAGAAAACATAGTATATATAGATTTGTCACAATTTTAAACAACTTCAGCAACAAATGCAACTTTCTTTAACCAGACAACTAAAACACATTTTTCTACAATCAGTCGTCAAGTCCTTAATTCCATGATCGCATTCATCCCAGGTAGATTTTTTTTCTTTAAATCCAAAATTCTGACCAATTTAAAAGCTCACAGCACCCAGTATTCCAAGTGAGTCTCCTGCACACATACTAACCAGGCCCGTGCCTGCTTGGCTTCCAAGATCTGATGAGATTGGGCACTCCCAGGCAGGTATGGCCATGAGCTGGAGTACAGTATAGAAAACATAGTATATATAGATTTGTCACAATTTTAAACAACTTCAGCAACAAAGGCAACTTTCTTTAACCAGACAACTAAAACACATTTTTCTACAATCAGTCGTCAAGTCCTGAATTCCATGATCGCATTCATCCCAGGTAGATTTTTTTCTTTAAATTCAAAATTCTGACCAATTTAAAAGCTCACAGCACCTGGTATTCCAAGTGAGTCTCCTGCACACGTACTAACCAGGCCCGTGCCCGCTTGGCTTCCAAGATCCGATGAGATTGGGCACTCCCAGGCAGGTATGGCCGCGAGCTGGAGCACAGCATAGAAAACATAGTATATATAGATTTGTCACAATTTTCAACAACTTCAGCAACAAAAGGCAACTTTCGTCAACCAGACAACTAAAACAAATTTTTATACAATCAGTCGTCAAGCCCTGAATTCCATGATCGCATTCATCCCAGGTAGATTTTTTTTCTTTAAATCCAAAATTCTGACCAATGTAAAGGCTCACAGCACCCAGTATTCCAGGTGAGTCCCCTGCACACGCACTAACCAGGCCCATGCCTGCTTGGCTTCCAAGATCTGATGAGATTGGGCACTCCCAGGTCGGCATGGCCGTGAGCTGAACTACCGTATAGAAAACATGGTATTTATAGATTTATCACAATTTTAAACAACTTCAGCAACAAAGGCGACTTTTTTTAACCAGACAACTAAAACACATTTTTATACAATCAGTCGTCAAGCCCTGAATTCCATGATCGCATTCATCCCAGGTAGATTTTTTTTCTTTAAATCCAAAATTCTGACCAATTTAAGAGCTCACAGCACCCGGTACTCCAAGTGAGTCTCCTGCACACGTACTAACCAGGCCCATGCCTGCTTGGCTTCCAAGATCCGACGAGATTGGGCACTCCCAGGTCGGCATGGCCATGAGCTGAACGACTGTATAGAAAACATGGTATTTATAGATTTATCACAATTTTAAACAACTTCAGCAACAAAGGCATCTTTCTTTAACCAGACAACTAAAACACATTCTTATACAATCAGTCGTCAAGTCCTGAATTCCATGATCGCATTCATCCCAGGTAGATTTTTTTTCTTCAAATCCAAAATTCTGACCCATTTAAAAGCTCACAGCACCCAGCATTCCAAGTGAGTCTCCTGCACACATACTAACCAGGCCCGTGCCTGCTTGGCTTCCAAGATCTGATGAGATTGGGCACTCCCAGGCAGGTATGGCCATGAGCCAGAGCACAGTATAGAAAACATAGTATATATAGATTTGTCACAATTTTAAACAACTTCAGCAACAAATGCAACTTTCTTTAACCAGACAACTAAAACACATTTTTCTACAATCAGTCGTCAAGTCCTTAATTCCATGATCGCATTCATCCCAGGTAGATTTTTTTTCTTTAAATCCAAAATTCTCACCAATTTAAAAGCTCACAGCACCCAGTATTCCAAGTGAGTCTCCTGCACACGTACTAACCAGGCCCGTGCCTGCTTGGCTTCCGAGATCTGATGAGATCAGGCACTCCCAGGCAGGTATTGCCACGAGCTGGAGTACAGTATAGAAAACATAGTATATATAGATTTGTCACAATTTTAAACAACTTCAGCAACAAAGGCAACTTTCTTTAACCAGACAACTAAAACACATTTTTATACAATCAGTCGTCAAGTCCTGAATTCCATGATCGCATTCATCCCAGGTAGATTTTTTTCTTTAAATTCAAAATTCTGACCAATTTAAAAGCTCACAGCACCTGGTATTCCAAGTGAGTCTCCTGCACACGTACTAACCAGGCCCGTGCCCGCTTGGCTTCCAAGATCCGATGAGATTGGGCACTCCCAGGCAGGTATGGCCGCGAGCTGGAGCACAGCATAGAAAACATAGTATATATAGATTTGTCACAATTTTCAACAACTTCAGCAACAAAAGGCAACTTTCTTCAACCAGACAACGAAAACAAATTTTTATACAATCAGTCGTCAAGCCCTGAATTCCATGATCGCATTCATCCCAGGTAGATTTTTTTTCTTTAAATCCAAAATTCTGACCAATGTAAAGGCTCACAGCACCCAGTATTCCAGGTGAGTCCCCTGCACACGCACTAACCAGGCCCATGCCTGCTTGGCTTCCAAGATCTGACGAGATTGGGCACTCCCAGGTCGGTATGGCCGTGAGCTGAACTACCGTATAGAAAACATGGTATTTATAGATTTATCACAATTTTAAACAACTTCAGCAACAAAGGCGACTTTTTTTAACCAGACAACTAAAACACATTTTTATACAATCAGTCGTCAAGCCCTGAATTCCATGATCGCATTCATCCCAGGTAGATTTTTTTTCTTTAAATCCAAAATTCTGACCAATTTAAAAGCTCACAGCACCCGGTACTCCAAGTGAGTCTCCTGCACACGTACTAACCAGGCCCATGCCTGCTTGGCTTCCAAGATCCGACGAGATTGGGCACTCCCAGGCCGGCATGGCCATGAGCTGAACGACTGTATAGAAAACATGGTATTTATAGATTTATCACAATTTTAAACAACTTCAGCAACAAAGGCATCTTTCTTTAACCAGACAACTAAAACACATTCTTATACAATCAGTCGTCAAGTCCTGAATTCCATGATCGCATTCATCCCAGGTAGATTTTTTTCTTTAAATTCAAAATTCTGACCAATTTAAAAGCTCACAGCACCCGGTATTCCAAGTGAGTCTCCTGCACACGTACTAACCAGGCCCGTGCCTGCTTGGCTTCCAAGATCCAATGAGATCACACACTCCCAGGCAGGTATGGCCATGAGCTGGAGTACAGCATAGAAAACATAGTATATATAGATTTGTCACAATTTTAAACAACTTCAGCAACAAAGGCAACTTTCTTTAACCAGACAACTAAAACACATTTTTATACAATCAGTCGTCAAGTCCTGAATTCCATGATCGCATTCATCCCAGGTAGATTTTTTTCTTTAAATTCAAAATTCTGACCAATTTAAAAGCTCACGGCACCTGGTATTCCAAGTGAGTCTCCTGCACACATACTAACCAGGCCCATGCCTGCTTGGCCTCCAAGATCTGACGAGATTGGGCACTCCCAGGTAGGTATGGCCGTGAGCTGGAGTACGGCATAGAAAACATAGTATATATAGATTTGTCACAATTTTAAACAACTTCAGCAACAAAGGCAACTTTCTTTAACCAGACAACTAAAACACATTTTTCTACAATCAGTCGGCAAGTCCTGAATTCCATGATCGCATTCATCCCAGGTAGATTTTTTTTCTTCAAATCCAAAATTCTGACCCATTTAAAAGCTCACAGCACCCAGCATTCCAAGTGAGTCTACTGCACACATACTAACCAGGCCCGTGCCTGCTTGGCCTCCAAGATCTGACGAGATTGGGCACTCCCAGGTAGGTATGGCCGTGAGCTGGAGTACAGCATAGAAAACATAGTATATATAGATTTGTCACAATTTTAAACAACTTCAGCAACAAAGGCAACTTTCTTTAACCAGACAACTAAAACACATTTTTCTACAATCAGTCGTCAAGTCCTGAATTCCATGATCGCATTCATCCCAGGTAGATTTTTTTTCTTTAAATCCAAAATTCTGACCAATTTAAAAGCTCACAGCACCCAGTATTCCAAGTGAGTCTCCTGCACACGTACTAACCAGGCCCGTGCCTGCTTGGCTTCCAAGATCCGATGAGATTGGGCACTCCCAGGCAGGTATGGCCGTGTGCCGGAGTACAGTATAGAAAACATAGTATATATAGATTTGTCACAATTTTAAACAACTTCAGCAACAAATGCAACTTTCTTTAACCAGACAACTAAAACACATTTTTCTACAATCAGTCGTCAAGTCCTGAATTCCATGATCGCATTCATCCCAGGTAGATTTTTTTTCTTTAAATCCAAAATTCTGACCAATTTAAAAGCTCACAGCACCTGGTATTCCAAGCGAGTCTCCTGCAAACGTACTAACCAGGCCCATGCCTGCTTGGCCCCCAAGATCCGATGAGATTGGGCACTCCCAGGCAGGTATGGCCGTGAGCCGGAGTACAGCATAGAAAACATAGTATATATAGATTTGTCACAATTTTAAACAACTTCAGCAACAAAGGCAACTTTCTTTAACCAGACAACTAAAACACATTTTTATACAATCAGTCGTCAAGTCCTGAATTCCATGATCGCATTCATCCCAGGTAGATTTTTTTCTTTAAATTCAAAATTCTGACCAATTTAAAAGCTCACGGCACCTGGTATTCCAAGTGAGTCTCCTGCACACATACTAACCAGGCCCATGCCTGCTTGGCCTCCAAGATCTGACGAGATTGGGCACTCCCAGGTAGGTATGGCCGTGAGCTGGAGTACGGCATAGAAAACATAGTATATATAGATTTGTCACAATTTTAAACAACTTCAGCAACAAAGGCAACTTTCTTTAACCAGACAACTAAAACACATTTTTCTACAATCAGTCGGCAAGTCCTGAATTCCATGATCGCATTCATCCCAGGTAGATTTTTTTTCTTCAAATCCAAAATTCTGACCCATTTAAAAGCTCACAGCACCCAGCATTCCAAGTGAGTCTACTGCACACATACTAACCAGGCCCGTGCCTGCTTGGCCTCCAAGATCTGACGAGATTGGGCACTCCCAGGTAGGTATGGCCGTGAGCTGGAGTACGGCATAGAAAACATAGTATATATAGATTTGTCACAATTTTAAACAACTTCAGCAACAAAGGCAACTTTCTTTAACCAGACAACTAAAACACATTTTTCTACAATCAGTCGTCAAGTCCTGAATTCCATGATCGCATTCATCCCAGGTAGATTTTTTTTCTTTAAATCCAAAATTCTGACCAATTTAAAAGCTCACAGCACCCAGTATTCCAAGTGAGTCTCCTGCACACGTACTAACCAGGCCCGTGCCTGCTTGGCTTCCAAGATCCGATGAGATTGGGCACTCCCAGGCAGGTATGGCCGTGAGCCGGAGTACAGTATAGAAAACATAGTATATATAGATTTGTCACAATTTTAAACAACTTCAGCAACAAATGCAACTTTCTTTAACCAGACAACTAAAACACATTTTTCTACAATCAGTCGTCAAGTCCTGAATTCCATGATCGCATTCATCCCAGGTAGATTTTTTTTCTTTAAATCCAAAATTCTGACCAATTTAAAAGCTCACAGCACCTGGTATTCCAAGCGAGTCTCCTGCAAACGTACTAACCAGGCCCATGCCTGCTTGGCCCCCAAGATCCGATGAGATTGGGCACTCCCAGGCAGGTATGGCCGTGAGCCGGAGTACAGCATAGAAAACATAGTATATATAGATTTGTCACAATTTTAAACAACTTCAGCAACAAATGCAACTTTCTTTAACCAGACAACTAAAACACATTTTTCTACAATCAGTCGTCAAGTCCTGAATTCCATGATCGCATTCATCCCAGGTAGATTTTTTTTCTTTAAATCCAAAATTCTGACCAATTTAAAAGCTCACAGCACCCGGTATTCCAAGTGAGTCTCCTGCAAACGTACTAACCAGGCCCATGCCTGCTTGGCCCCCAAGATCTGACGAGATTGGGCACTCCCAGGTAGGTATGGCCGTGAGCTGGAGTACGGCATAGAAAACATAGTATATATAGATTTGTCACAATTTTAAACAACTTCAGCAACAAAGGCAACTTTCTTTAACCAGACAACTAAAACACATTTTTCTACAATCAGTCGTCAAGTCCTGAATTCCATGATCGCATTCATCCCAGGTAGATTTTTTTTCTTTAAATCCAAAATTCTGACCAATTTAAAAGCTCACAGCACCCAGTATTCCAAGTGAGTCCCCTGCACATGTACTAACCAGGCCCGTGCCTGCTTGGCTTCCAAGATCTGATGAGATTGGGCACTCCCAGGCAGGTATGGCCATGAGCTGGAGTACAGTATAGAAAACATAGTATATATAGATTTGTCACAATTTTAAACAACTTCAGCAACAAAGGCAACTTTCTTTAACCAGACAACTAAAACACATTTTTATACAATCAGTCGTCAAGCCCTGAATTCCATGATCGCATTCATCCCAGGTAGATTTTTTTTCTTTAAATCCAAAATTCTGACCAACTTAGAAGCTCACAGCACCCGGCACTCCAAGTGAGTCTCCTGCACACATACTAACCAGGCCCATGCCTGCTTGGCTTCCAAGATCTGACAAGATTGGGCACTCCCAGGTCGGTATGGCCGCGAGCTGAACGACTGTATAGAAAACATGGTATTTATAGATTTATCACAATTTTAAACAACTTCAGCAACAAAGGCAACTTTCTTTAACCAGACAACTAAAACACATTCTTATACAATCAGTCGTCAAGTCCTGAATTCCATGATTGCATTCATCCCAGGTAGATTTTTTTCTTTAAATTCAAAATTCTGACCAATTTAAAAGTTCACAGCACCTGGTATTCCAAGTGAGTCTCCTGCACATGTACTAACCAGGCCCGTGCCTGCTTGGCTTCCAAGATCCGATGAGATTGGGCACTCCCAGGCAGGTATGGCCGTGAGCTGGAGTACAGCATAGAAAACATAGTATATATAGATTTGTCACAATTTTAAACAACTCCAGCAACAAATGCAACTTTCTTTAACCAGACAACTAAAACACATTTTTCTACAATCAGTCGTCAAGTCCTGAATTCCATGATCGAATTCATCCCAGGTAGATTTTTTTTCTTTAAATCCAAAATTCTGACCAATTTAAAAGCTCACAGCACCCAGTATTCCAAGTGAGTCTCCTGCACACATA
The DNA here is from genome assembly GCF_040956055.1 of Brachionichthys hirsutus. Lineage (NCBI taxonomy): Eukaryota > Metazoa > Chordata > Actinopteri > Lophiiformes > Brachionichthyidae > Brachionichthys > Brachionichthys hirsutus. Next base: position 384,458 of record NW_027180332.1, read on the forward strand.
CTAACCAGGCCCGTGCCTGCTTGGCTTCCAAGATCTGATGAGATTGGGCACTCCCAGGCAGGTATGGCCGTGAGCCGGAGTACAGTATAGAAAACATAGTATATATAGATTTGTCACAATTTTCAACAACTTCAGCAACAAAAGGCAACTTTCTTTAACCAGACAACTAAAACAAATTTTTATACAATCAGTTGTCAAGCCCTGAATTCCATGATCGCATTCATCCCAGGTAGATTTTTCTTCTTTAAATCCAAAATTCTGACCAATTTAAAAGCTCACAGCACCCAGTATTCCAAGTGCGTCTCCTGCACACGTACTAACCAGGCCCGTGCCTGCTTGGCTTCCAAGATCTGACGAGATTGGGCACTCCCAGGTCGGTATGGCCGTGAGCTGAACGACTGTATAGAAAACATGGTATTTATAGATTTATCACAATTTTAAACAACTTCAGCAACAAAGGCGACTTTCTTTAACCAGACAACTAAAACATATTCTTATACAATCAGTCGTCAAGTCCTGAATTCCATGATCGCATTCATCCCAGGTAGATTTTTTTTCTTTAAATCCAAAATTCTGACCAATTTAAAAGCTCACAGCACCCAGTATTCCAAGTGAGTCTCCTGCACACATACTAACCAGGCCCGTGCCTGCTTGGCTTCCAAGATCTGATGAGATTGGGCACTCCCAGGCAGGTACGGCCATGAGCTGGAGTGCAGTATAGAAAACATAGTATATATAGATTTGTCACAATTTTAAACAACTTCAGCAACAAAGGCAACTTTCTTTAACCAGACAACTAAAACACATTTTTATACAATCAGTCGTCAAGTCCTGAATTCCATGATCGCATTCATCCCAGGTAGATTTTTTTCTTTAAATTCAAAATTCTGACCAATTTAAAAGCTCACAGCACCTGGTATTCCAAGTGAGTCTCCTGCACACGTACTAACCAGGCCCATGCCTGCTCGGCCTGCAAGATCTGACGAGATTGGGCACTCCCAGGTAGGTATGGCCGTGAGCTGGAGTACGGCTTAGAAAACATAGTATATATAGATTTGTCACAATTTTAAACAACTTCAGCAACAAAGGCAACTTTCTTTAACCAGACAACTAAAACACATTTTTCTACAATCAGTCGTCAAGTCCTGAATTCCATGATTGCATTCATCCCAGGTAGATTTTTTTTCTTTAAATCCAAAATTCTGACCAATTTAAAAGCTCACAGCACCTGGTATTCCAAGTGAGTCTCCTGCACATGTACTAACCAGGCCCATGCCTGCTTGGCCCCCAAGATCTGACGAGATTGGGCACTCCCGGGTAGGTATGGCCGTGAGCTGGAGTACGGCATAGAAAACATAGTATATATAGATTTGTCACAATTTTAAACAACTTCAGCAACAAAGGCATCTTTCTTTAACCAGACAACTAAAACACATTCTTATACAATCAGTCGTCAAGTCCTGAATTCCATGATCGCATTCATCCCAGGTAGATTTTTTTTCTTCAAATCCAAAATTCTGACCCATTTAAAAGCTCACAGCACCCAGCATTCCAAGTGAGTCTCCTGCACACATACTAACCAGGCCCGTGCCTGCTTGGCTTCCAAGATCTGATGAGATTGGGCACTCCCAGGCAGGTATGGCCATGAGCCAGAGCACAGTATAGAAAACATAGTATATATAGATTTGTCACAATTTTAAACAACTTCAGCAACAAATGCAACTTTCTTTAACCAGACAACTAAAACACATTTTTCTACAATCAGTCGTCAAGTCCTTAATTCCATGATCGCATTCATCCCAGGTAGATTTTTTTTCTTTAAATCCAAAATTCTCACCAATTTAAAAGCTCACAGCACCCAGTATTCCAAGTGAGTCTCCTGCACACGTACTAACCAGGCCCGTGCCTGCTTGGCTTCCGAGATCTGATGAGATCAGGCACTCCCAGGCAGGTATTGCCACGAGCTGGAGTACAGTATAGAAAACATAGTATATATAGATTTGTCACAATTTTAAACAACTTCAGCAACAAAGGCAACTTTCTTTAACCAGACAACTAAAACACATTTTTATACAATCAGTCGTCAAGTCCTGAATTCCATGATCGCATTCATCCCAGGTAGATTTTTTTCTTTAAATTCAAAATTCTGACCAATTTAAAAGCTCACAGCACCTGGTATTCCAAGTGAGTCTCCTGCACACGTACTAACCAGGCCCGTGCCCGCTTGGCTCCCAAGATCCGATGAGATTGGGCACTCCCAGGCAGGTATGGCCGCGAGCTGGAGCACAGCATAGAAAACATAGTATATATAGATTTGTCACAATTTTCAACAACTTCAGCAACAAAAGGCAACTTTCTTCAACCAGACAACGAAAACAAATTTTTATACAATCAGTCGTCAAGCCCTGAATTCCATGATCGCATTCATCCCAGGTAGATTTTTTTTCTTTAAATCCAAAATTCTGACCAATGTAAAGGCTCACAGCACCCAGTATTCCAGGTGAGTCCCCTGCACACGCACTAACCAGGCCCATGCCTGCTTGGCTTCCAAGATCTGACGAGATTGGGCACTCCCAGGTCGGTATGGCCGTGAGCTGAACTACCGTATAGAAAACATGGTATTTATAGATTTATCACAATTTTAAACAACTTCAGCAACAAAGGCGACTTTTTTTAACCAGACAACTAAAACACATTTTTATACAATCAGTCGTCAAGCCCTGAATTCCATGATCGCATTCATCCCAGGTAGATTTTTTTTCTTTAAATCCAAAATTCTGACCAATTTAAAAGCTCACAGCACCCGGTACTCCAAGTGAGTCTCCTGCACACGTACTAACCAGGCCCATGCCTGCTTGGCTTCCAAGATCTGACGAGATTGGGCACTCCCAGGTCGGCATGGCCATGAGCTGAACGACTGTATAGAAAACATGGTATTTATAGATTTATCACAATTTTAAACAACTTCAGCAACAAAGGCATCTTTCTTTAACCAGACAACTAAAACACATTCTTATACAATCAGTCGTCAAGTCCTGAATTCCATGATCGCATTCATCCCAGGTAGATTTTTTTCTTTAAATTCAAAATTCTGACCAATTTTAAAGCTCACAGCACCCGGTATTCCAAGTGAGTCTCCTGCACACGTACTAACCAGGCCCGTGCCTGCTTGGCTTCCAAGATCCAATGAGATCACACACTCCCAGGCAGGTATGGCCATGAGCTGGAGTACAGCATAGAAAACATAGTATATATAGATTTGTCACAATTTTAAACAACTTCAGCAACAAAGGCAACTTTCTTTAACCAGACAACTAAAACACATTTTTATACAATCAGTCGTCAAGTCCTGAATTCCATGATCGCATTCATCCCAGGTAGATTTTTTTCTTTAAATTCAAAATTCTGACCAATTTAAAAGCTCACGGCACCTGGTATTCCAAGTGAGTCTCCTGCACACATACTAACCAGGCCCATGCCTGCTTGGCCTCCAAGATCTGACGAGATTGGGCACTCCCAGGTAGGTATGGCCGTGAGCTGGAGTACGGCATAGAAAACATAGTATATATAGATTTGTCACAATTTTAAACAACTTCAGCAACAAAGGCAACTTTCTTTAACCAGACAACTAAAACACATTTTTCTACAATCAGTCGGCAAGTCCTGAATTCCATGATCGCATTCATCCCAGGTAGATTTTTTTTCTTCAAATCCAAAATTCTGACCCATTTAAAAGCTCACAGCACCCAGCATTCCAAGTGAGTCTACTGCACACATACTAACCAGGCCCGTGCCTGCTTGGCCTCCAAGATCTGACGAGATTGGGCACTCCCAGGTAGGTATGGCCGTGAGCTGGAGTACAGCATAGAAAACATAGTATATATAGATTTGTCACAATTTTAAACAACTTCAGCAACAAAGGCAACTTTCTTTAACCAGACAACTAAAACACATTTTTCTACAATCAGTCGTCAAGTCCTGAATTCCATGATCGCATTCATCCCAGGTAGATTTTTTTTCTTTAAATCCAAAATTCTGACCAATTTAAAAGCTCACAGCACCCAGTATTCCAAGTGAGTGTCCTGCACACGTACTAACCAGGCCCGTGCCTGCTTGGCTTCCAAGATCCGATGAGATTGGGCACTCCCAGGCAGGTATGGCCGTGAGCCGGAGTACAGTATAGAAAACATAGTATATATAGATTTGTCACAATTTTAAACAACTTCAGCAACAAATGCAACTTTCTTTAACCAGACAACTAAAACACATTTTTCTACAATCAGTCGTCAAGTCCTGAATTCCATGATCGCATTCATCCCAGGTAGATTTTTTTTCTTTAAATCCAAAATTCTGACCAATTTAAAAGCTCACAGCACCTGGTATTCCAAGCGAGTCTCCTGCAAACGTACTAACCAGGCCCATGCCTGCTTGGCCCCCAAGATCCGATGAGATTGGGCACTCCCAGGCAGGTATGGCCGTGAGCCGGAGTACAGCATAGAAAACATAGTATATATAGATTTGTCACAATTTTAAACAACTTCAGCAACAAAGGCAACTTTCTTTAACCAGACAACTAAAACACATTTTTATACAATCAGTCGTCAAGTCCTGAATTCCATGATCGCATTCATCCCAGGTAGATTTTTTTCTTTAAATTCAAAATTCTGACCAATTTAAAAGCTCACGGCACCTGGTATTCCAAGTGAGTCTCCTGCACACATACTAACCAGGCCCATGCCTGCTTGGCCTCCAAGATCTGACGAGATTGGGCACTCCCAGGTAGGTATGGCCGTGAGCTGGAGTACGGCATAGAAAACATAGTATATATAGATTTGTCACAATTTTAAACAACTTCAGCAACAAAGGCAACTTTCTTTAACCAGACAACTAAAACACATTTTTCTACAATCAGTCGGCAAGTCCTGAATTCCATGATCGCATTCATCCCAGGTAGATTTTTTTTCTTCAAATCCAAAATTCTGACCCATTTAAAAGCTCACAGCACCCAGCATTCCAAGTGAGTCTACTGCACACATACTAACCAGGCCCGTGCCTGCTTGGCCTCCAAGATCTGACGAGATTGGGCACTCCCAGGTAGGTATGGCCGTGAGCTGGAGTACGGCATAGAAAACATAGTATATATAGATTTGTCACAATTTTAAACAACTTCAGCAACAAAGGCAACTTTCTTTAACCAGACAACTAAAACACATTTTTCTACAATCAGTCGTCAAGTCCTGAATTCCATGATCGCATTCATCCCAGGTAGATTTTTTTTCTTTAAATCCAAAATTCTGACCAATTTAAAAGCTCACAGCACCCAGTATTCCAAGTGAGTCTCCTGCACACGTACTAACCAGGCCCGTGCCTGCTTGGCTTCCAAGATCCGATGAGATTGGGCACTCCCAGGCAGGTATGGCCGTGAGCCGGAGTACAGTATAGAAAACATAGTATATATAGATTTGTCACAATTTTAAACAACTTCAGCAACAAATGCAACTTTCTTTAACCAGACAACTAAAACACATTTTTCTACAATCAGTCGTCAAGTCCTGAATTCCATGATCGCATTCATCCCAGGTAGATTTTTTTTCTTTAAATCCAAAATTCTGACCAATTTAAAAGCTCACAGCACCTGGTATTCCAAGCGAGTCTCCTGCAAACGTACTAACCAGGCCCATGCCTGCTTGGCCCCCAAGATCCGATGAGATTGGGCACTCCCAGGCAGGTATGGCCGTGAGCCGGAGTACAGCATAGAAAACATAGTATATATAGATTTGTCACAATTTTAAACAACTTCAGCAACAAATGCAACTTTCTTTAACCAGACAACTAAAACACATTTTTCTACAATCAGTCGTCAAGTCCTGAATTCCATGATCGCATTCATCCCAGGTAGATTTTTTTTCTTTAAATCCAAAATTCTGACCAATTTAAAAGCTCACAGCACCTGGTATTCCAAGTGAGTCTCCCGCAAACGTACTAACCAGGCCCATGCCTGCTTGGCCCCCAAGATCTGACGAGATTGGGCACTCCCAGGTAGGTATGGCCGTGAGCTGGAGTACGGCATAGAAAACATAGTATATATAGATTTGTCACAATTTTAAACAACTTCAGCAACAAAGGCAACTTTCTTTAACCAGACAACTAAAACACATTTTTCTACAATCAGTCGTCAAGTCCTGAATTCCATGATCGCATTCATCCCAGGTAGATTTTTTTTCTTTAAATCCAAAATTCTGACCAATTTAAAAGCTCACAGCACCCAGTATTCCAAGTGAGTCCCCTGCACATGTACTAACCAGGCCCGTGCCTGCTTGGCTTCCAAGATCTGATGAGATTGGGCACTCCCAGGCAGGTATGGCCATGAGCTGGAGTACAGTATAGAAAACATAGTATATATAGATTTGTCACAATTTTAAACAACTTCAGCAACAAAGGCAACTTTCTTTAACCAGACAACTAAAACACATTTTTATACAATCAGTCGTCAAGCCCTGAATTCCATGATCGCATTCATCCCAGGTAGATTTTTTTTCTTTAAATCCAAAATTCTGACCAACTTAGAAGCTCACAGCACCCGGCACTCCAAGTGAGTCTCCTGCACACATACTAACCAGGCCCATGCCTGCTTGGCTTCCAAGATCTGACAAGATTGGGCACTCCCAGGTCGGTATGGCCGCGAGCTGAACGACTGTATAGAAAACATGGTATTTATAGATTTATCACAATTTTAAACAACTTCAGCAACAAAGGCAACTTTCTTTAACCAGACAACTAAAACACATTCTTATACAATCAGTCGTCAAGTCCTGAATTCCATGATTGCATTCATCCCAGGTAGATTTTTTTCTTTAAATTCAAAATTCTGACCAATTTAAAAGTTCACAGCACCTGGTATTCCAAGTGAGTCTCCTGCACATGTACTAACCAGGCCCGTGCCTGCTTGGCTTCCAAGATCCGATGAGATTGGGCACTCCCAGGCAGGTATGGCCGTGAGCTGGAGTACAGCATAGAAAACATAGTATATATAGATTTGTCACAATTTTAAACAACTCCAGCAACAAATGCAACTTTCTTTAACCAGACAACTAAAACACATTTTTCTACAATCAGTCGTCAAGTCCTGAATTCCATGATCGAATTCATCCCAGGTAGATTTTTTTTCTTTAAATCCAAAATTCTGACCAATTTAAAAGCTCACAGCACCCAGTATTCCAAGTGAGTCTCCTGCACACATACTAACCAGGCCCGTGCCTGCTTGGCTTCCAAGATCTGATGAGATTGGGCACTCCCAGGCAGGTATGGCCATGAGCTGGAGTGCAGTATAGAAAACATAGTATATATAGATTTGTCACAATTTTAAACAACTTCAGCAACAAAGGCAACTTTCTTTAACCAGACAACTAAAACACATTTTTATACAATCAGTCGTCAAGTCCTGAATTCCATGATCGCATTCATCCCAGCTAGATTTTTTTCTTTAAATTCAAAATTCTGACCAATTTAAAAGCTCACAGCACCTGGTATTCCAAGTGAGTCTCCTGCACACGTACTAACCAGGCCCATGCCTGCTTGGCCTGCAAGATCTGACGAGATTGGGCACTCCCAGGTAGGTATGGCCGTGAGCTGGAGCACGGCATAGAAAACATAGTATATATAGATTTGTCACAATTTTAAACAACTTCAGCAACAAAGGCAACTTTCTTTAACCAGACAACTAAAACACATTTTTCTACAATCAGTCGTCAAGTCCTGAATTCCATGATCGCATTCATCCCAGGTAGATTTTTTTTCTTTAAATCCAAAATTCTGACCAATTTAAAAGCTCACAGCACCTGGTATTCCAAGTGAGTCTCCTGCACATGTACTAACCAGGCCCATGCCTGCTTGGCCCCCAAGATCTGACGAGATTGGGCACTCCCGGGTAGGTATGGCCGTGAGCTGGAGTACCGCATAGAAAACATAGTATATATAGATTTGTCACAATTTTAAACAACTTCAGCAACAAATGCAACTTTCTTTAACCAGACAACTAAAACACATTTTTCTACAATCAGTCGTCAAGTCCTGAATTCCATGATCGCATTCATCCCAGGTAGATTTTTTTTCTTTAAATCCAAAATTCTGACCAATTTAAAAGCTCACAGCACCCAGTATTCCAAGTGAGTCTCCTGCACACGTACTAACCAGGCCCGTGCCTGCTTGGCTTCCAAGATCTGATGAGATTGGGCACTCCCAGGCAGGTATGGCCATGAGCTGGAGTACGGTATAGAAAACATAGTATATATAGATTTGTCACAATTTTAAACAACTTCAGCAACAAAGGCAACTTTCTTTAACCAGACAACTAAAACACATTTTTCTACAATCAGTCGTCAAGTCCTGAATTCCATGATCGCATTCATCCCAGGTAGATTTTTTTTCTTTAAATCCAAAATTCTGACCAATTTAAAAGCTCACAGCACCTGGTATTCCAAGTGAGTCTCCTGCACATGTACTAACCAGGCCCGTGCCCGCTTGGCTCCCAAGATCTGACGAGATTGGGAACTCCCAGGTAGGTACGGCCGCGAGCTGGGGTACAGCATAGAAAACATAGTATATATAGATTTGTCACAATTTTCAACAACTTCAGCAACAAAAGGCAACTTTCTTTAACCAGACAACTAAAACAAATTTTTATACAATCAGTTGTCAAGCCCTGAATTCCATGATCGCATTCATCCCAGGTAGATTTTTCTTCTTTAAATCCAAAATTCTGACCAATTTAAAAGCTCACAGCACCCAGTATTCCAAGTGCGTCTCCTGCACACGTACTAACCAGGCCCGTGCCTGCTTGGCTTCCAAGATCTGACGAGATTGGGCACTCCCAGGTCGGTATGGCCGTGAGCTGAACGACTGTATAGAAAACATGGTATTTATAGATTTATCACAATTTTAAACAACTTCAGCAACAAAGGCGACTTTCTTTAACCAGACAACTAAAACATATTCTTATACAATCAGTCGTCAAGTCCTGAATTCCATGATCGCATTCATCCCAGGTAGATTTTTTTTCTTTAAATCCAAAATTCTGACCAATTTAAAAGCTCACAGCACCCAGTATTCCAAGTGAGTCTCCTGCACACATACTAACCAGGCCCGTGCCTGCTTGGCTTCCAAGATCTGATGAGATTGGGCACTCCCAGGCAGGTACGGCCATGAGCTGGAGTGCAGTATAGAAAACATAGTATATATAGATTTGTCACAATTTTAAACAACTTCAGCAACAAAGGCAACTTTCTTTAACCAGACAACTAAAACACATTTTTATACAATCAGTCGTCAAGTCCTGAATTCCATGATCGCATTCATCCCAGGTAGATTTTTTTCTTTAAATTCAAAATTCTGACCAATTTAAAAGCTCACAGCACCTGGTATTCCAAGTGAGTCTCCTGCACACGTACTAACCAGGCCCATGCCTGCTCGGCCTGCAAGATCTGACGAGATTGGGCACTCCCAGGTAGGTATGGCCGTGAGCTGGAGTACGGCTTAGAAAACATAGTATATATAGATTTGTCACAATTTTAAACAACTTCAGCAACAAAGGCAACTTTCTTTAACCAGACAACTAAAACACATTTTTCTACAATCAGTCGTCAAGTCCTGAATTCCATGATTGCATTCATCCCAGGTAGATTTTTTTTCTTTAAATCCAAAATTCTGACCAATTTAAAAGCTCACAGCACCTGGTATTCCAAGTGAGTCTCCTGCACATGTACTAACCAGGCCCATGCCTGCTTGGCCCCCAAGATCTGACGAGATTGGGCACTCCCGGGTAGGTATGGCCGTGAGCTGGAGTACGGCATAGAAAACATAGTATATATAGATTTGTCACAATTTTAAACAACTTCAGCAACAAAGGCAACTTTCTTTAACCAGACAAATAAAACACATTTTTCTACAATCAGTCGTCAAGTCCTGAATTCCATGATCGCATTCATCCCAGGTAGATTTTTTTTCTTTAAATCCAAAATTCTGACCAATTTAAAAGCTCACAGCACCCAGTATTCCAAGTGAGTCTCCTGCACATGTACTAACCAGGCCCGTGCCTGCTTGGCTTCCAAGATCCGACGAGATTGGGCACTCCCAGGCAGGTATGGCCGTGAGCCGGAGTGCAGTATAGAAAACATAGTATATATAGATTTGTCACAATTTTAAACAACTTCAGCAACAAATGCAACTTTCTTTAACCAGACAACTAAAACACATTTTTCTACAATCAGTCGTCAAGTCCTGAATTCCATGATCGCATTCATCCCAGGTAGATTTTTTTTCTTTAAATCCAAAATTCTGACCAATTTAAAAGCTCACAGCACCTGGTATTCCAAGTGAGTCTCCTGCACATGTACTAACCAGGCCCATGCCTGCTTGGCCCCCAAGATCTGACGAGATTGGGCACTCCCGGGTAGGTATGGCCGTGAGCTGGAGTACGGCATAGAAAACATAGTATATATAGATTTGTCACAATTTTAAACAACTTCAGCAACAAAGGCAACTTTCTTTAACCAGACAACTAAAACACATTTTTCTACAATCAGTTGTCAAGTCCTGAATTCCATGATCGCATTCATCCCAGGTAGATTTTTTTTCTTTAAATCCAAAATTCTGACCAATTTAAAAGCTCACAGCACCCAGTATTCCAAGCGAGTCTCCTGCACACATACTAACCAGGCCCGTGCCTGCTTGGCTTCCAAGATCTGATGAGATTGGGCACTCCCAGGCAGGTATGGCCATGAGCTGGAGTGCAGCATAGAAAACATAGTATATATAGATTTGTCACAATTTTCAACAACTTCAGCAACAAAAGGCAACTTTCTTCAACCAGACAACTAAAACAAATTTTTATACAATCAGTCGTCAAGCCCTGAATTCCATGATCGCATTCATCCCAGGTAGATTTTTTTTCTTTAAATCCAAAATTCTGACCAATGTAAAGGCTCACAGCACCCAGTATTCCAGGTGAGTCCCCTGCACACGCACTAACCAGGCCCATGCCTGCTTGGCTTCCAAGATCTGATGAGATTGGGCACTCCCAGGTCGGTATGGCCGTGAGCTGAACTACCGTATAGAAAACATGGTATTTATAGATTTATCACAATTTTAAACAACTTCAGCAACAAAGGCGACTTTTTTTAACCAGACAACTAAAACACATTTTTATACAATCAGTCGTCAAGCCCTGAATTCCATGATCGCATTCATCCCAGGTAGATTTTTTTTCTTTAAATCCAAAATTCTGACCAATTTAAAAGCTCACAGCACCCGGTACTCCAAGTGAGTCTCCTGCACACGTACTAACCAGGCCCATGCCTGCTTGGCTTCCAAGATCCGACGAGATTGGGCACTCCCAGGTCGGCATGGCCATGAGCTGAACGACTGTATAGAAAACATGGTATTTATAGATTTATCACAATTTTAAACAACTTCAGCAACAAAGGCATCTTTCTTTAACCAGACAACTAAAACACATTCTTATACAATCAGTCGTCAAGTCCTGAATTCCATGATCGCATTCATCCCAGGTAGATTTTTTTTCTTCAAATCCAAAATTCTGACCCATTTAAAAGCTCACAGCACCCAGCATTCCAAGTGAGTCTCCTGCACACATACTAACCAGGCCCGTGCCTGCTTGGCTTCCAAGATCTGATGAGATTGGGCACTCCCAGGCAGGTATGGCCATGAGCCAGAGCACAGTATAGAAAACATAGTATATATAGATTTGTCACAATTTTAAACAACTTCAGCAACAAATGCAACTTTCTTTAACCAGACAACTAAAACACATTTTTCTACAATCAGTCGTCAAGTCCTTAATTCCATGATCGCATTCATCCCAGGTAGATTTTTTTTCTTTAAATCCAAAATTCTCACCAATTTAAAAGCTCACAGCACCCAGTATTCCAAGTGAGTCTCCTGCACACATACTAACCAGGCCCGTGCCCGCTTGGCTTCCGAGATCTGATGAGATCGGGCACTCCCAGGCAGGTATTGCCATGAGCTGGAGTACAGTATAGAAAACATAGTATATATAGATTTGTCACAATTTTAAACAACTTCAGCAACAAAGGCAACTTTCTTTAACCAGACAACTAAAACACATTTTTATACAATCAGTCGTCAAGTCCTGAATTCCATGATCGCATTCATCCCAGGTAGATTTTTTTCTTTAAATTCAAAATTCTGACCAATTTAAAAGCTCACAGCACCTGGTATTCCAAGTGAGTCTCCTGCACACGTACTAACCAGGCCCGTGCCCGCTTGGCTTCCAAGATCCGATGAGATTGGGCACTCCCAGGCAGGTATGGCCGCGAGCTGGAGCACAGCATAGAAAACATAGTATATATAGATTTGTCACAATTTTCAACAACTTCAGCAACAAAAGGCAACTTTCTTCAACCAGACAACGAAAACAAATTTTTATACAATCAGTCGTCAAGCCCTGAATTCCATGATCGCATTCATCCCAGGTAGATTTTTTTTCTTTAAATCCAAAATTCTGACCAATGTAAAGGCTCACAGCACCCAGTATTCCAGGTGAGTCCCCTGCACACGCACTAACCAGGCCCATGCCTGCTTGGCTTCCAAGATCTGACGAGATTGGGCACTCCCAGGTCGGTATGGCCGTGAGCTGAACTACCGTATAGAAAACATGGTATTTATAGATTTATCACAATTTTAAACAACTTCAGCAACAAAGGCGACTTTTTTTAACCAGACAACTAAAACACATTTTTATACAATCAGTCGTCAAGCCCTGAATTCCATGATCGCATTCATCCCAGGTAGATTTTTTTTCTTTAAATCCAAAATTCTGACCAATTTAAAAGCTCACAGCACCCGGTACTCCAAGTGAGTCTCCTGCACACGTACTAACCAGGCCCGTGCCTGCTTGGCTTCCAAGATCTGATGAGATTGGGCACTCCCAGGCAGGTATGGCCATGAGCTGGAGTACGGTATAGAAAACATAGTATATATAGATTTGTCACAATTTTAAACAACTTCAGCAACAAAGGCAACTTTCTTTAACCAGACAACTAAAACACATTTTTCTACAATCAGTCGTCAAGTCCTGAATTCCATGATCGCATTCATCCCAGGTAGATTTTTTTTCTTTAAATCCAAAATTCTGACCAATTTAAAAACTCACAGCACCTGGTATTCCAAGTGAGTCTCCTGCACATGTACTAACCAGGCCCGTGCCCGCTTGGCTCCCAAGATCTGACGAGATTGGGAACTCCCAGGTAGGTACGGCCGCGAGCTGGGGTACAGCATAGAAAACATAGTATATATAGATTTGTCACAATTTTCAACAACTTCAGCAACAAAAGGCAACTTTCTTTAACCAGACAACTAAAACAAATTTTTATACAATCAGTTGTCAAGCCCTGAATTCCATGATCGCATTCATCCCAGGTAGATTTTTCTTCTTTAAATCCAAAATTCTGACCAATTTAAAAGCTCACAGCACCCAGTATTCCAAGTGCGTCTCCTGCACACGTACTAACCAGGCCCGTGCCTGCTTGGCTTCCAAGATCTGACGAGATTGGGCACTCCCAGGTCGGTATGGCCGTGAGCTGAACGACTATAGAAAACATGGTATTTATAGATTTATCACAATTTTAAACAACTTCAGCAACAAAGGCGACTTTCTTTAACCAGACAACTAAAACACATTCTTATACAATCAGTCGTCAAGTCCTGAATTCCATGATCGCATTCATCCCAGGTAGATTTTTTTTCTTTAAATCCAAAATTCTGACCAATTTAAAAGCTCACAGCACCCAGTATTCCAAGTGAGTCTCCTGCACACATACTAACCAGGCCCGTGCCTGCTTGGCTTCCAAGATCTGATGAGATTGGGCACTCCCAGGCAGGTACGGCCATGAGCTGGAGTGCAGTATAGAAAACATAGTATATATAGATTTGTCACAATTTTAAACAACTTCAGCAACAAAGGCAACTTTCTTTAACCAGACAACTAAAACACATTTTTATACAATCAGTCGTCAAGTCCTGAATTCCATGATCGCATTCATCCCAGGTAGATTTTTTTCTTTAAATTCAAAATTCTGACCAATTTAAAAGCTCACAGCACCTGGTATTCCAAGTGAGTCTCCTGCACACGTACTAACCAGGCCCATGCCTGCTCGGCCTGCAAGATCTGACGAGATTGGGCACTCCCAGGTAGGTATGGCCGTGAGCTGGAGTACGGCTTAGAAAACATAGTATATATAGATTTGTCACAATTTTAAACAACTTCAGCAACAAAGGCAACTTTCTTTAACCAGACAACTAAAACACATTTTTCTACAATCAGTCGTCAAGTCCTGAATTCCATGATTGCATTCATCCCAGGTAGATTTTTTTTCTTTAAATCCAAAATTCTGACCAATTTAAAAGCTCACAGCACCTGGTATTCCAAGTGAGTCTCCTGCACATGTACTAACCAGGCCCATGCCTGCTTGGCCCCCAAGATCTGACGAGATTGGGCACTCCCGGGTAGGTATGGCCGTGAGCTGGAGTACGGCATAGAAAACATAGTATATATAGATTTGTCACAATTTTAAACAACTTCAGCAACAAAGGCAACTTTCTTTAACCAGACAACTAAAACACATTTTTCTACAATCAGTCGTCAAGTCCTGAATTCCATGATCGCATTCATCCCAGGTAGATTTTTTTTCTTTAAATCCAAAATTCTGACCAATTTAAAAGCTCACAGCACCCAGTATTCCAAGTGAGTCTCCTGCACATGTACTAACCAGGCCCGTGCCTGCTTGGCTTCCAAGATCCGACGAGATTGGGCACTCCCAGGCAGGTATGGCCGTGAGCCGGAGTGCAGTATAGAAAACATAGTATATATAGATTTGTCACAATTTTAAACAACTTCAGCAACAAATGCAACTTTCTTTAACCAGACAACTAAAACACATTTTTCTACAATCAGTCGTCAAGTCCTGAATTCCATGATCGCATTCATCCCAGGTAGATTTTTTTTCTTTAAATCCAAAATTCTGACCAATTTAAAAGCTCACAGCACCCAGTATTCCAAGTGAGTCTCCTGCACACGTACTAACCAGGCCCGTGCCTGCTTGGCTTCCAAGATCTGATGAGATTGGGCACTCCCAGGCAGGTATGGCCATGAGCTGGAGTACAGTATAGAAAACATAGTATATATAGATTTGTCACAATTTTAAACAACTTCAGCAACAAAGGCAACTTTCTTTAACCAGACAACTAAAACACATTTTTCTACAATCAGTCGTCAAGTCCTGAATTCCATGATCGCATTCATCCCAGGTAGATTTTTTTCTTTAAATTCAAAATTCTGACCAATTTAAAAGCTCACAGCACCTGGTATTCCAAGTGAGTCTCCCACACATGTACTAACCAGGCCCGTGCCTGCTTGGCTTCCAAGATCCGATGAGATTGGGCACTCCCAGGCAGGTATGGCCGTGAGCCGGAGTACAGTATAGAAAACATAGTATATATAGATTTGTCACAATTTTCAACAACTTTAGCAACAAAGGCAACTTTCTTTAACCAGACAACTAAAACACATTTTTCTACAATCAGTCGTCAAGTCCTGAATTCCATGATCGCATTCATCCCAGGTAGATTTTTTTCTTTAAATTCAAAATTCTGACCAATTTAAAAGCTCACAGCACCTGGTATTCCAAGTGAGTCTCCTGCACACGTACTAACCAGGCCCATGCCTGCTCGGCCTGCAAGATCTGACGAGATTGGGCACTCCCAGGTAGGTATGGCCGTGAGCTGGAGTACGGCTTAGAAAACATAGTATATATAGATTTGTCACAATTTTAAACAACTTCAGCAACAAAGGCAACTTTCTTTAACCAGACAACTAAAACACATTTTTCTACAATCAGTCGTCAAGTCCTGAATTCCATGATTGCATTCATCCCAGGTAGATTTTTTTTCTTTAAATCCAAAATTCTGACCAATTTAAAAGCTCACAGCACCTGGTATTCCAAGTGAGTCTCCTGCACATGTACTAACCAGGCCCATGCCTGCTTGGCCCCCAAGATCTGACGAGATTGGGCACTCCCGGGTAGGTATGGCCGTGAGCTGGAGTACGGCATAGAAAACATAGTATATATAGATTTGTCACAATTTTAAACAACTTCAGCAACAAAGGCAACTTTCTTTAACCAGACAACTAAAACACATTTTTCTACAATCAGTCGTCAAGTCCTGAATTCCATGATCGCATTCATCCCAGGTAGATTTTTTTTCTTTAAATCCAAAATTCTGACCAATTTAAAAGCTCACAGCACCCAGTATTCCAAGTGAGTCTCCTGCACATGTACTAACCAGGCCCGTGCCTGCTTGGCTTCCAAGATCCGACGAGATTGGGCACTCCCAGGCAGGTATGGCCGTGAGCCGGAGTGCAGTATAGAAAACATAGTATATATAGATTTGTCACAATTTTAAACAACTTCAGCAACAAATGCAACTTTCTTTAACCAGACAACTAAAACACATTTTTCTACAATCAGTCGTCAAGTCCTGAATTCCATGATCGCATTCATCCCAGGTAGATTTTTTTTCTTTAAATCCAAAATTCTGACCAATTTAAAAGCTCACAGCACCCAGTATTCCAAGTGAGTCTCCTGCACACGTACTAACCAGGCCCGTGCCTGCTTGGCTTCCAAGATCTGATGAGATTGGGCACTCCCAGGCAGGTATGGCCATGAGCTGGAGTACAGTATAGAAAACATAGTATATATAGATTTGTCACAATTTTAAACAACTTCAGCAACAAAGGCAACTTTCTTTAACCAGACAACTAAAACACATTTTTCTACAATCAGTCGTCAAGTCCTGAATTCCATGATCGCATTCATCCCAGGTAGATTTTTTTCTTTAAATTCAAAATTCTGACCAATTTAAAAGCTCACAGCACCTGGTATTCCAAGTGAGTCTCCCACACATGTACTAACCAGGCCCGTGCCTGCTTGGCTTCCAAGATCCGATGAGATTGGGCACTCCCAGGCAGGTATGGCCGTGAGCCGGAGTACAGTATAGAAAACATAGTATATATAGATTTGTCACAATTTTAAACAACTTCAGCAACAAATGCAACTTTCTTTAACCAGACAACTAAAACACATTTTTCTACAATCAGTCGTCAAGTGCTGAATTCCATGATCGCATTCATCCCAGGTAGATTTTTTTTCTTTAAATCCAAAATTCTGACCAATTTAAAAGCTCACAGCACCTGGTATTCCAAGTGAGTCTCCCACACATGTACTAACCAGGCCCATGCCTGCTTGGCCTCCAAGATCTGACGAGATTGGGCACTCCCAGGCAGGTATGGCCGTGAGCCAGAGTACAGTATAGAAAACATAGTATATATAGATTTGTCACAATTTTAAACAACTTCAGCAACAAAGGCAACTTTCTTTAACCAGACAACTAAAACACATTTTTATACAATCAGTCGTCAAGTCCTGAATTCCATGATCGCATTCATCCCAGGTAGATTTTTTTCTTTAAATTCAAAATTCTGACCAATTTAAAAGCTCACAGCACCTGGTATTCCAAGTGAGTCTCCCACACATGTACTAACCAGGCCCATGCCTGCTTGGCCTCCAAGACCTGACGAGATTGGGCACTCCCAGGCAGGTATGGCCGTGAGCCGGAGTACAGTATAGAAAACATAGTATATATAGATTTGTCACAATTTTCAACAACTTTAGCAACAAAGGCAACTTTCTTTAACCAGACAACTAAAACACATTTTTCTACAATCAGTCGTCAAGTCCTGAATTCCATGATCGCATTCATCCCAGGTAGATTTTTTTTCTTCAAATCCAAAATTCTGACCCATTTAAAAGCTCACAGCACCCAGCATTCCAAGTGAGTCTCCTGCACACATACTAACCAGGCCCGTGCCTGCTTGGCTTCCAAGATCTGATGAGATTGGGCACTCCCAGGCAGGTATGGCCATGAGCCAGAGCACAGTATAGAAAACATAGTATATATAGATTTGTCACAATTTTAAACAACTTCAGCAACAAATGCAACTTTCTTTAACCAGACAACTAAAACACATTTTTCTACAATCAGTCGTCAAGTCCTTAATTCCATGATCGCATTCATCCCAGGTAGATTTTTTTTCTTTAAATCCAAAATTCTCACCAATTTAAAAGCTCACAGCACCCAGTATTCCAAGTGAGTCTCCTGCACACGTACTAACCAGGCCCGTGCCTGCTTGGCTTCCGAGATCTGATGAGATCGGGCACTCCCAGGCAGGTATTGCCATGAGCTGGAGTACAGTATAGAAAACATAGTATATATAGATTTGTCACAATTTTAAACAACTTCAGCAACAAAGGCAACTTTCTTTAACCAGACAACTAAAACACATTTTTATACAATCAGTCGTCAAGTCCTGAATTCCATGATCGCATTCATCCCAGGTAGATTTTTTTCTTTAAATTCAAAATTCTGACCAATTTAAAAGCTCACAGCACCTGGTATTCCAAGTGAGTCTCCTGCACACGTACTAACCAGGCCCGTGCCCGCTTGGCTTCCAAGATCCGATGAGATTGGGCACTCCCAGGCAGGTATGGCCGCGAGCTGGAGCACAGCATAGAAAACATAGTATATATAGATTTGTCACAATTTTCAACAACTTCAGCAACAAAAGGCAACTTTCTTCAACCAGACAACTAAAACAAATTTTTATACAATCAGTCGTCAAGCCCTGAATTCCATGATCGCATTCATCCCAGGTAGATTTTTTTTCTTTAAATCCAAAATTCTGACCAATTTAAAAGCTCACAGCACCCGGTACACCAAGTGAGTCTCCTGCACACGTACTAACCAGGCCCATGCCTGCTTGGCTTCCAAGATCTGACGAGATTGGGCACTCCCAGGCCGGCATGGCCATGAGCTGAACGACTGTATAGAAAACATGGTATTTATAGATTTATCACAATTTTAAACAACTTCAGCAACAAAGGCATCTTTCTTTAACCAGACAACTAAAACACATTCTTATACAATCAGTCGTCAAGTCCTGAATTCCATGATCGCATTCATCCCAGGTAGATTTTTTTCTTTAAATTCAAAATTCTGACCAATTTAAAAGCTCACAGCACCCGGTATTCCAAGTGAGTCTCCTGCACACGTACTAACCAGGCCCGCGCCTGCTTGGCTTCCAAGATCCAATGAGATCACGCACTCCCAGGCAGGTATGGCCATGAGCTGGAGTACAGTATAGAAAACATAGTATATATAGATTTGTCACAATTTTAAACAACTTCAGCAACAAAGGCAACTTTCTTTAACCAGACAACTAAAACACATTTTTATACAATCAGTCGTCAAGTCCTGAATTCCATGATCGCATTCATCCCAGGTAGATTTTTTTCTTTAAATTCAAAATTCTGACCAATTTAAAAGCTCACAGCACCTGGTATTCCAAGTGAGTCTCCCACACATGTACTAACCAGGCCCGTGCCTGCTTGGCTTCCAAGATCCGATGAGATTGGGCACTCCCAGGCAGGTATGGCCGTGAGCCGGAGTACAGTATAGAAAACATAGTATATATAGATTTGTCACAATTTTAAACAACTTCAGCAACAAATGCAACTTTCTTTAACCAGACAACTAAAACACATTTTTCTACAATCAGTCGTCAAGTGCTGAATTCCATGATCGCATTCATCCCAGGTAGATTTTTTTTCTTTAAATCCAAAATTCTGACCAATTTAAAAGCTCACAGCACCTGGTATTCCAAGTGAGTCTCCCACACATGTACTAACCAGGCCCATGCCTGCTTGGCCTCCAAGATCTGACGAGATTGGGCACTCCCAGGCAGGTATGGCCGTGAGCCAGAGTACAGTATAGAAAACATAGTATATATAGATTTGTCACAATTTTAAACAACTTCAGCAACAAAGGCAACTTTCTTTAACCAGACAACTAAAACACATTTTTATACAATCAGTCGTCAAGTCCTGAATTCCATGATCGCATTCATCCCAGGTAGATTTTTTTCTTTAAATTCAAAATTCTGACCAATTTAAAAGCTCACAGCACCTGGTATTCCAAGTGAGTCTCCCACACATGTACTAACCAGGCCCATGCCTGCTTGGCCTCCAAGACCTGACGAGATTGGGCACTCCCAGGCAGGTATGGCCGTGAGCCGGAGTACAGTATAGAAAACATAGTATATATAGATTTGTCACAATTTTCAACAACTTTAGCAACAAAGGCAACTTTCTTTAACCAGACAACTAAAACACATTTTTCTACAATCAGTCGTCAAGTCCTGAATTCCATGATCGCATTCATCCCAGGTAGATTTTTTTTCTTCAAATCCAAAATTCTGACCCATTTAAAAGCTCACAGCACCCAGCATTCCAAGTGAGTCTCCTGCACACATACTAACCAGGCCCGTGCCTGCTTGGCTTCCAAGATCTGATGAGATTGGGCACTCCCAGGCAGGTATGGCCATGAGCCAGAGCACAGTATAGAAAACATAGTATATATAGATTTGTCACAATTTTAAACAACTTCAGCAACAAATGCAACTTTCTTTAACCAGACAACTAAAACACATTTTTCTACAATCAGTCGTCAAGTCCTTAATTCCATGATCGCATTCATCCCAGGTAGATTTTTTTTCTTTAAATCCAAAATTCTCACCAATTTAAAAGCTCACAGCACCCAGTATTCCAAGTGAGTCTCCTGCACACGTACTAACCAGGCCCGTGCCTGCTTGGCTTCCGAGATCTGATGAGATCGGGCACTCCCAGGCAGGTATTGCCATGAGCTGGAGTACAGTATAGAAAACATAGTATATATAGATTTGTCACAATTTTAAACAACTTCAGCAACAAAGGCAACTTTCTTTAACCAGACAACTAAAACACATTTTTATACAATCAGTCGTCAAGTCCTGAATTCCATGATCGCATTCATCCCAGGTAGATTTTTTTCTTTAAATTCAAAATTCTGACCAATTTAAAAGCTCACAGCACCTGGTATTCCAAGTGAGTCTCCTGCACACGTACTAACCAGGCCCGTGCCCGCTTGGCTTCCAAGATCCGATGAGATTGGGCACTCCCAGGCAGGTATGGCCGCGAGCTGGAGCACAGCATAGAAAACATAGTATATATAGATTTGTCACAATTTTCAACAACTTCAGCAACAAAAGGCAACTTTCTTCAACCAGACAACTAAAACAAATTTTTATACAATCAGTCGTCAAGCCCTGAATTCCATGATCGCATTCATCCCAGGTAGATTTTTTTTCTTTAAATCCAAAATTCTGACCAATTTAAAAGCTCACAGCACCCGGTACACCAAGTGAGTCTCCTGCACACGTACTAACCAGGCCCATGCCTGCTTGGCTTCCAAGATCTGACGAGATTGGGCACTCCCAGGCCGGCATGGCCATGAGCTGAACGACTGTATAGAAAACATGGTATTTATAGATTTATCACAATTTTAAACAACTTCAGCAACAAAGGCATCTTTCTTTAACCAGACAACTAAAACACATTCTTATACAATCAGTCGTCAAGTCCTGAATTCCATGATCGCATTCATCCCAGGTAGATTTTTTTCTTTAAATTCAAAATTCTGACCAATTTAAAAGCTCACAGCACCCGGTATTCCAAGTGAGTCTCCTGCACACGTACTAACCAGGCCCGCGCCTGCTTGGCTTCCAAGATCCAATGAGATCACGCACTCCCAGGCAGGTATGGCCATGAGCTGGAGTACAGTATAGAAAACATAGTATATATAGATTTGTCACAATTTTAAACAACTTCAGCAACAAAGGCAACTTTCTTTAACCAGACAACTAAAACACATTTTTATACAATCAGTCGTCAAGTCCTGAATTCCATGATCACATTCATCCCAGGTAGATTTTTTTCTTTAAATTCAAAATTCTGACCAATTTAAAAGCTCACGGCACCTGGTATTCCAAGTGAGTCTCCTGCACACATACTAACCAGGCCCATGCCTGCTTGGCCTCCAAGATCTGACGAGATTGGGCACTCCCAGGTAGGTATGGCCGTGAGCTGGAGCACGGCATAGAAAACATAGTATATATAGATTTGTCACAATTTTAAACAACTTCAGCAACAAAGGCAACTTTCTTTAACCAGACAACTAAAACACATTTTTCTACAATCAGTCGGCAAGTCCTGAATTCCATGATCGCATTCATCCCAGGTAGATTTTTTTTCTTCAAATCCAAAATTCTGACCCATTTAAAAGCTCACAGCACCCAGCATTCCAAGTGAGTCTACTGCACACATACTAACCAGGCCCGTGCCTGCTTGGCCTCCAAGATCTGACGAGATTGGGCACTCCCAGGTAGGTATGGCCGTGAGCTGGAGTACGGCATAGAAAACATAGTATATATAGATTTGTCACAATTTTAAACAACTTCAGCAACAAAGGCAACTTTCTTTAACCAGACAACTAAAACACATTTTTCTACAATCAGTCGTCAAGTCCTGAATTCCATGATCGCATTCATCCCAGGTAGATTTTTTTTCTTTAAATCCAAAATTCTGACCAATTTAAAAGCTCACAGCACCCAGTATTCCAAGTGAGTCTCCTGCACACGTACTAACCAGGCCCGTGCCTGCTTGGCTTCCAAGATCCGATGAGATTGGGCACTCCCAGGCAGGTATGGCCGTGAGCCGGAGTACAGTATAGAAAACATAGTATATATAGATTTGTCACAATTTTAAACAACTTCAGCAACAAATGCAACTTTCTTTAACCAGACAACTAAAACACATTTTTCTACAATCAGTCGTCAAGTCCTGAATTCCATGATCGCATTCATCCCAGGTAGATTTTTTTTCTTTAAATCCAAAATTCTGACCAATTTAAAAGCTCACAGCACCTGGTATTCCAAGCGAGTCTCCTGCAAACGTACTAACCAGGCCCATGCCTGCTTGGCCCCCAAGATCCGATGAGATTGGGCACTCCCAGGCAGGTATGGCCGTGAGCCGGAGTACAGCATAGAAAACATAGTATATATAGATTTGTCACAATTTTAAACAACTTCAGCAACAAATGCAACTTTCTTTAACCAGACAACTAAAACACATTTTTCTACAATCAGTCGTCAAGTCCTGAATTCCATGATCGCATTCATCCCAGGTAGATTTTTTTTCTTTAAATCCAAAATTCTGACCAATTTAAAAGCTCACAGCACCTGGTATTCCAAGTGAGTCTCCTGCAAACGTACTAACCAGGCCCATGCCTGCTTGGCCCCCAAGATCTGACGAGATTGGGCACTACCAGGTAGGTATGGCCGTGAGCTGGAGTACGGCATAGAAAACATAGTATATATAGATTTGTCACAATTTTAAACAACTTCAGCAACAAAGGCAACTTTCTTTAACCAGACAACTAAAACACATTTTTCTACAATCAGTCGTCAAGTCCTGAATTCCATGATCGCATTCATCCCAGGTAGATTTTTTTTCTTTAAATCCAAAATTCTGACCAATTTAAAAGCTCACAGCACCCAGTATTCCAAGTGAGTCCCCTGCACATGTACTAACCAGGCCCGTGCCTGCTTGGCTTCCAAGATCTGATGAGATTGGGCACTCCCAGGCAGGTATGGCCATGAGCTGGAGTACAGTATAGAAAACATAGTATATATAGATTTGTCACAATTTTAAACAACTTCAGCAACAAAGGCAACTTTCTTTAACCAGACAACTAAAACACATTTTTATACAATCAGTCGTCAAGCCCTGAATTCCATGATCGCATTCATCCCAGGTAGATTTTTTTTCTTTAAATCCAAAATTCTGACCAACTTAGAAGCTCACAGCACCCGGCACTCCAAGTGAGTCTCCTGCACACATACTAACCAGGCCCATGCCTGCTTGGCTTCCAAGATCTGACAAGATTGGGCACTCCCAGGTCTGTATGGCCGCGAGCTGAACGACTGTATAGAAAACATGGTATTTATAGATTTATCACAATTTTAAACAACTTCAGCAACAAAGGCAACTTTCTTTAACCAGACAACTAAAACACATTCTTATACAATCAGTCGTCAAGTCCTGAATTCCATGATCGCATTCATCCCAGGTAGATTTTTTTCTTTAAATTCAAAATTCTGACCAATTTAAAAGTTCACAGCACCTGGTATTCCAAGTGAGTCTCCTGCACATGTACTAACCAGGCCCGTGCCTGCTTGGCTTCCAAGATCTGACGAGATTGGGCACTCCCAGGTCGGTATGGCCGTGAGCCGAACGACTGTATAGAAAACATGGTATTTATAGATTTATCACAATTTTAAACAACTTCAGCAACAAAGGCGACTTTCTTTAACCAGACAACTAAAACACATTCTTATACAATCAGTCGTCAAGTCCTGAATTCCATGATCGCATTCATCCCAGGTAGATTTTTTTTCTTTAAATCCAAAATTCTGACCAATTTAAAAGCTCACAGCACCCAGTATTCCAAGTGAGTCTCCTGCACACATACTAACCAGGCCCGTGCCTGCTTGGCTTCCAAGATCTGATGAGATTGGGCACTCCCAGGCATCAGTGGCGTAATTTATTCTAGATTAATTGTTAGTTTGCACTGGCGGTGTAATAACATTTTATTTTTGTCTTTCTAATGTTACGTTGCATCAATTGCGTAATTTAATATTGGATTTATTTTTATTTGTATTGTTTTTTGTGGATGATTTATGTACGAAGGACTTTCAACGGAAACAAGCCCGCAAGGGCTTTTTTGAAATGCTCCTCTTAGACAGGATGTTTGACGTTATTTGTACTGTAATACATGCTACTGTGTGACTGTACTTGTACTCTAACATTCTATCTAATAAATATATTCATCATCATCATCGTACGGCCATGAGCTGGAGTGCAGTATAGAAAACATAGTATATATAGATTTGTCACAATTTTAAACAACTTCAGCAACAAAGGCAACTTTCTTTAACCAGACAACTAAAACACATTTTTATACAATCAGTCGTCAAGTCCTGAATTCCATGATCGCATTCATCCCAGGTAGATTTTTTTCTTTAAATTCAAAATTCTGACCAATTTAAAAGCTCACAGCACCTGGTATTCCAAGTGAGTCTCCTGCACATGTACTAACCAGGCCCATGCCTGCTTGGCCCCCAAGATCTGACGAGATTGGGCACTCCCGGGTAGGTATGGCCGTGAGCTGGAGTACGGCATAGAAAACATAGTATATATAGATTTGTCACAATTTTAAACAACTTCAGCAACAAAGGCAACTTTCTTTAACCAGACAACTAAAACACATTTTTCTACAATCAGTCGTCAAGTCCTGAATTCCATGATCGCATTCATCCCAGGTAGATTTTTTTCTTTAAATCCAAAATTCTGACCAATTTAAAAGCTCACAGCACCCAGTATTCCAAGTGAGTCTCCTGCACACGTACTAACCAGGCCCGTGCCTGCTTGGCTTCCAAGATCTGATGAGATTGGGCACTCCCAGGCAGGTATGGCCATGAGCTGGAGTACAGTATAGAAAACATAGTATATATAGATTTGTCACAATTTTAAACAACTTCAGCAACAAAGGCAACTTTCTTTAACCAGACAACTAAAACACATTTTTCTACAATCAGTCGTCAAGTCCTGAATTCCATGATCGCATTCATCCCAGGTAGATTTTTTTCTTTAAATTCAAAATTCTGACCAATTTAAAAGCTCACAGCACCTGGTATTCCAAGTGAGTCTCCTGCACATGTACTAACCAGGCCCGTGCCTGCTTGGCTTCCAAGATCCGATGAGATTGGGCACTCCCAGGCAGGTATGGCCGTGAGCCGGAGTACAGTATAGAAAACATAGTATATATAGATTTGTCACAATTTTAAACAACTTCAGCAACAAATGCAACTTTCTTTAACCAGACAACTAAAACACATTTTTCTACAATCAGTCGTCAAGTCCTGAATTCCATGATCGCATTCATCCCAGGTAGATTTTTTTTCTTTAAATCCAAAATTCTGACCAATTTAAAAGCTCACAGCACCTGGTATTCCAAGTGAGTCTCCTGCAAACGTACTAACCAGGCCCATGCCTGCTTGGCCCCCAAGATCTGACGAGATTGGGCACTCCCAGGTAGGTATGGCCGTGAGCTGGAGTACGGCATAGAAAACATAGTATATATAGATTTGTCACAATTTTAAACAACTTCAGCAACAAAGGCAATTTTCTTTAACCAGACAACTAAAACACATTTTTCTACAATCAGTCGTCAAGTGCTGAATTCCATGATCGCATTCATCCCAGGTAGATTTTTTTTCTTTAAATCCAAAATTCTGACCAATTTAAAAGCTCACAGCACCTGGTATTCCAAGTGAGTCTCCCACACATGTACTAACCAGGCCCATGCCTGCTTGGCCTCCAAGATCTGACGAGATTGGGCACTCCCAGGCAGGTATGGCCGTGAGCCGGAGTACAGTATAGAAAACATAGTATATATAGATTTGTCACAATTTTAAACAACTTCAGCAACAAAGGCAACTTTCTTTAACCAGACAACTAAAACACATTTTTATACAATCAGTCGTCAAGTCCTGAATTCCATGATCGCATTCATCCCAGGTAGATTTTTTTCTTTAAATTCAAAATTCTGACCAATTTAAAAGCTTACAGCACCTGGTATTCCAAGTGAGTCTCCCACACATGTACTAACCAGGCCCATGCCTGCTTGGCCTCCAAGACCTGACGAGATTGGGCACTCCCAGGCAGGTATGGCCTTGAGCCAGAGTACAGTATAGAAAACATAGTATATATAGATTTGTCACACTTTTCAACAACTTTAGCAACAAAGGCAACTTTCTTTAACCAGACAACTAAAACACATTTTTCTACAATCAGTCGTCAAGTCCTGAATTCCATGATCGCATTCATCCCAGGTAGATTTTTTTTCTTCAAATCCAAAATTCTGGCCCATTTAAAAGCTCACAGCACCCAGCATTCCAAGTGAGTCTCCTGCACACATACTAACCAGGCCCGTGCCTGCTTGGCTTCCAAGATCTGATGAGATTGGGCACTCCCAGGCAGGTATGGCCATGAGCCAGAGCACAGTATAGAAAACATAGTATATATAGATTTGTCACAATTTTAAACAACTTCAGCAACAAATGCAACTTTCTTTAACCAGACAACTAAAACACATTTTTCTACAATCAGTCGTCAAGTCCTTAATTCCATGATCGCATTCATCCCAGGTAGATTTTTTTTCTTTAAATCCAAAATTCTCACCAATTTAAAAGCTCACAGCACCCAGTATTCCAAGTGAGTCTCCTGCACACGTACTAACCAGGCCCATGCCTGCTTGGCTTCCGAGATCTGATGAGATCGGGCACTCCCAGGCAGGTATTGCCATGAGCTGGAGTACAGTATAGAAAACATAGTATATATAGATTTGTCACAATTTTAAACAACTTCAGCAACAAAGGCAACTTTCTTTAACCAGACAACTAAAACACATTTTTATACAATCAGTCGTCAAGTCCTGAATTCCATGATCGCATTCATCCCAGGTAGATTTTTTTTCTTTAAATCCAAAATTCTGACCAATTTAAAAGCTCACAGCACCCAGTATTCCAAGTGCGTCTCCTGCACACGTACTAACCAGGCCCGTGCCTGCTTGGCTTCCAAGATCTGACGAGATTGGGCACTCCCAGGTCGGTATGGCCGTGAGCCGAACGACTGTATAGAAAACATGGTATTTATAGATTTATCACAATTTTAAACAACTTCAGCAACAAAGGCGACTTTCTTTAACCAGACAACTAAAACACATTCTTATACAATCAGTCGTCAAGTCCTGAATTCCATGATCGCATTCATCCCAGGTAGATTTTTTTTCTTTAAATCCAAAATTCTGACCAATTTAAAAGCTCACAGCACCCAGTATTCCAAGTGAGTCTCCTGCACACATACTAACCAGGCCCGTGCCTGCTTGGCTTCCAAGATCTGATGAGATTGGGCACTCCCAGGCATCAGTGGCGTAATTTATTCTAGATTAATTGTTAGTTTGCACTGGCGGTGTAATAACATTTTATTTTTGTCTTTCTAATGTTACGTTGCATCAATTGCGTAATTTAATATTGGATTTATTTTTATTTGTATTGTTTTTTGTGGATGATTTATGTACGAAGGACTTTCAACGGAAACAAGCCCGCAAGGGCTTTTTTGAAATGCTCCTCTTAGACAGGATGTTTGACGTTATTTGTACTGTAATACATGCTACTGTGTGACTGTACTTGTACTCTAACATTCTATCTAATAAATATATTCATCATCATCATCGTACGGCCATGAGCTGGAGTGCAGTATAGAAAACATAGTATATATAGATTTGTCACAATTTTAAACAACTTCAGCAACAAAGGCAACTTTCTTTAACCAGACAACTAAAACACATTTTTCTACAATCAGTCGTCAAGTCCTGAATTCCATGATCGCATTCATCCCAGGTAGATTTTTTTCTTTAAATTCAAAATTCTGACCAATTTAAAAGCTCACAGCACCTGGTATTCCAAGTGAGTCTCCTGCACATGTACTAACCAGGCCCATGCCTGCTTGGCCCCCAAGATCTGACGAGATTGGGCACTCCCGGGTAGGTATAGCCGTGAGCTGGAGTACGGCATAGAAAACATAGTATATATAGATTTGTCACAATTTTAAACAACTTCAGCAACAAGGCAACTTTCTTTAACCAGACAACTAAAACACATTTTTCTACAATCAGTCGTCAAGTCCTGAATTCCATGATCGCATTCATCCCAGGTAGATTTTTTTTCTTTAAATCCAAAATTCTGACCAATTTAAAAGCTCACAGCACCCAGTATTCCAAGTGAGTCTCCTGCACATGTACTAACCAGGCCCGTGCCTGCTTGGCTTCCAAGATCCGACGAGATTGGGCACTCCCAGGCAGGTATGGCCGTGAGCCGGAGTGCAGTATAGAAAACATAGTATATATAGATTTGTCACAATTTTAAACAACTTCAGCAACAAATGCAACTTTCTTTAACCAGACAACTAAAACACATTTTTCTACAATCAGTCGTCAAGTCCTTAATTCCATGATCGCATTCATCCCAGGTAGATTTTTTTTCTTTAAATCCAAAATTCTGACCAATTTAAAAGCTCACAGCACCCAGTATTCCAAGTGAGTCTCCTGCACACATACTAACCAGGCCCGTGCCTGCTTGGCTTCCAAGATCTGATGAGATTGGGCACTCCCAGGCAGGTATGGCCATGAGCTGGAGTACAGTATAGAAAACATAGTATATATAGATTTGTCACAATTTTAAACAACTTCAGCAACAAAGGCAACTTTCTTTAACCAGACAACTAAAACACATTTTTCTACAATCAGTCGTCAAGTCCTGAATTCCATGATCGCATTCATCCCAGGTAGATTTTTTTCTTTAAATTCAAAATTCTGACCAATTTAAAAGCTCACAGCACCTGGTATTCCAAGTGAGTCTCCTGCACACGTACTAACCAGGCCCGTGCCCGCTTGGCTTCCAAGATCCAATGAGATTGGGCACTCCCAGGCAGGTATGGCCACGAGCTGGAGCACAGCATAGAAAACATAGTATATATAGATTTGTCACAATTTTCAACAACTTCAGCAACAAAAGGCAACTTTCTTCAACCAGACAACTAAAACAAATTTTTATACAATCAGTCGTCAAGCCCTGAATTCCATGATCGCATTCATCCCAGGTAGATTTTTTTTCTTTAAATCCAAAATTCTGACCAATGTAAAGGCTCACAGCACCCAGTATTCCAGGTGAGTCCCCTGCACACGCACTAACCAGGCCCATGCCTGCTTGGCTTCCAAGATCTGATGAGATTGGGCACTCCCAGGTCGGTATGGCCGTGAGCTGAACTACCGTATAGAAAACATGGTATTTATAGATTTATCACAATTTTAAACAACTTCAGCAACAAAGGCGACTTTTTTTAACCAGACAACGAAAACACATTTTTATACAATCAGTCGTCAAGCCCTGAATTCCATGATCGCATTCATCCCAGGTAGATTTTTTTTCTTTAAATCCAAAATTCTGACCAATTTAAAAGCTCACAGCACCCGGTACTCCAAGTGAGTCTCCTGCACACGTACTAACCAGGCCCATGCCTGCTTGGCTTCCAAGATCCGACGAGATTGGGCACTCCCAGGTCGGCATGGCCATGAGCTGAACGACTGTATAGAAAACATGGTATTTATAGATTTATCACAATTTTAAACAACTTCAGCAACAAAGGCATCTTTCTTTAACCAGACAACTAAAACACATTCTTATACAATCAGTCGTCAAGTCCTGAATTCCATGATCGCATTCATCCCAGGTAGATTTTTTTTCTTCAAATCCAAAATTCTGACCCATTTAAAAGCTCACAGCACCCAGCATTCCAAGTGAGTCTCCTGCACACATACTAACCAGGCCCGTGCCTGCTTGGCTTCCAAGATCTGATGAGATTGGGCACTCCCAGGCAGGTATGGCCATGAGCCAGAGCACAGTATAGAAAACATAGTATATATAGATTTGTCACAATTTTAAACAACTTCAGCAACAAATGCAACTTTCTTTAACCAGACAACTAAAACACATTTTTCTACAATCAGTCGTCAAGTCCTTAATTCCATGATCGCATTCATCCCAGGTAGATTTTTTTTCTTTAAATCCAAAATTCTCACCAATTTAAAAGCTCACAGCACCCAGTATTCCAAGTGAGTCTCCTGCACACGTACTAACCAGGCCCGTGCCTGCTTGGCTTCCGAGATCTGATGAGATCGGGCACTCCCAGGCAGGTATTGCCATGAGCTGGAGTACAGTATAGAAAACATAGTATATATAGATTTGTCACAATTTTAAACAACTTCAGCAACAAAGGCAACTTTCTTTAACCAGACAACTAAAACACATTTTTATACAATCAGTCGTCAAGTCCTGAATTCCATGATCGCATTCATCCCAGGTAGATTTTTTTCTTTAAATTCAAAATTCTGACCAATTTAAAAGCGCACAGCACCTGGTATTCCAAGTGAGTCTCCTGCACACGTACTAACCAGGCCCGTGCCCGCTTGGCTTCCAAGATCCGATGAGATTGGGCACTCCCAGGCAGGTATGGCCACGAGCTGGAGCACAGCATAGAAAACATAGTATATATAGATTTGTCACAATTTTCAACAACTTCAGCAACAAAAGGCAACTTTCTTCAACCAGACAACGAAAACAAATTTTTATACAATCAGTCGTCAAGCCCTGAATTCCATGATCGCATTCATCCCAGGTAGATTTTTTTTCTTTAAATCCAAAATTCTGACCAATGTAAAGGCTCACAGCACCCAGTATTCCAGGTGAGTCCCCTGCACACGCACTAACCAGGCCCATGCCTGCTTGGCTTCCAAGATCTGACGAGATTGGGCACTCCCAGGTCGGTATGGCCGTGAGCTGAACTACCGTATAGAAAACATGGTATTTATAGATTTATCACAATTTTAAACAACTTCAGCAACAAAGGCGACTTTTTTTAACCAGACAACTAAAACACATTTTTATACAATCAGTCGTCAAGCCCTGAATTCCATGATCGCATTCATCCCAGGTAGATTTTTTTTCTTTAAATCCAAAATTCTGACCAATTTAAAAGCTCACAGCACCCGGTACTCCAAGTGAGTCTCCTGCACACGTACTAACCAGGCCCATGCCTGCTTGGCTTCCAAGATCTGACGAGATTGGGCACTCCCAGGTCGGCATGGCCATGAGCTGAACGACTGTATAGAAAACATGGTATTTATAGATTTATCACAATTTTAAACAACTTCAGCAACAAAGGCATCTTTCTTTAACCAGACAACTAAAACACATTCTTATACAATCAGTCGTCAAGTCCTGAATTCCATGATCGCATTCATCCCAGGTAGATTTTTTTCTTTAAATTCAAAATTCTGACCAATTTAAAAGCTCACAGCACCCGGTATTCCAAGTGAGTCTCCTGCACACGTACTAACCAGGCCCGTGCCTGCTTGGCTTCCAAGATCCAATGAGATCACACACTCCCAGGCAGGTATGGCCATGAGCTGGAGTACAGTATAGAAAACATAGTATATATAGATTTGTCACAATTTTAAACAACTTCAGCAACAAAGGCAACTTTCTTTAACCAGACAACTAAAACACATTTTTATACAATCAGTCGTCAAGTCCTGAATTCCATGATCGCATTCATCCCAGGTAGATTTTTTTCTTTAAATTCAAAATTCTGACCAATTTAAAAGCTCACGGCACCTGGTATTCCAAGTGAGTCTCCTGCACACATACTAACCAGGCCCATGCCTGCTTGGCCTCCAAGAGCTGACGAGATTGGGCACTCCCAGGTAGGTATGGCCGTGAGCTGGAGTACGGCATAGAAAACATAGTATATATAGATTTGTCACAATTTTAAACAACTTCAGCAACAAAGGCAACTTTCTTTAACCAGACAACTAAAACACATTTTTCTACAATCAGTCGGCAAGTCCTGAATTCCATGATCGCATTCATCCCAGGTAGATGTTTTTTCTTCAAATCCAAAATTCTGACCCATTTAAAAGCTCACAGCACCCAGCATTCCAAGTGAGTCTACTGCACACATACTAACCAGGCCCGTGCCTGCTTGGCCTCCAAGATCTGACGAGATTGGGCACTCCCAGGTAGGTATGGCCGTGAGCTGGAGTACGGCATAGAAAACATAGTATATATAGATTTGTCACAATTTTAAACAACTTCAGCAACAAAGGCAACTTTCTTTAACCAGACAACTAAAACACATTTTTCTACAATCAGTCGTCAAGTCCTGAATTCCATGATCGCATTCATCCCAGGTAGATTTTTTTTCTTTAAATCCAAAATTCTGACCAATTTAAAAGCTCACAGCACCCAGTATTCCAAGTGAGTCTCCTGCACACGTACTAACCAGGCCCATGCCTGCTTGGCTTCCAAGATCCGATGAGATTGGGCACTCCCAGGCAGGTATGGCCGTGAGCCGGAGTACAGCATAGAAAACATAGTATATATAGATTTGTCACAATTTTAAACAACTTCAGCAACAAATGCAACTTTCTTTAACCAGACAACTAAAACACATTTTTCTACAATCAGTCGTCAAGTCCTGAATTCCATGATCGCATTCATCCCAGGTAGATTTTTTTTCTTTAAATCCAAAATTCTGACCAATTTAAAAGCTCACAGCACCTGGTATTCCAAGCGAGTCTCCTGCAAACGTACTAACCAGGCCCATGCCTGCTTGGCCCCCAAGATCCGATGAGATTGGGCACTCCCAGGCAGGTATGGCCGTGAGCCGGAGTACAGCATAGAAAACATAGTATATATAGATTTGTCACAATTTTAAACAACTTCAGCAACAAAGGCAACTTTCTTTAACCAGACAACTAAAACACATTTTTATACAATCAGTCGTCAAGTCCTGAATTCCATGATCGCATTCATCCCAGGTAGATTTTTTTCTTTAAATTCAAAATTCCGACCAATTTAAAAGCTCACGGCACCTGGTATTCCAAGTGAGTCTCCTGCACACATACTAACCAGGCCCATGCCTGCTTGGCCTCCAAGATCTGACGAGATTGGGCACTCCCAGGTAGGTATGGCCGCGAGCTGGAGTACGGCATAGAAAACATAGTATATATAGATTTGTCACAATTTTAAACAACTTCAGCAACAAAGGCAACTTTCTTTAACCAGACAACTAAAACACATTTTTCTACAATCAGTCGGCAAGTCCTGAATTCCATGATCGCATTCATCCCAGGTAGATTTTTTTTCTTCAAATCCAAAATTCTGACCCATTTAAAAGCTCACAGCACCCAGCATTCCAAGTGAGTCTACTGCACACATACTAACCAGGCCCGTGCCTGCTTGGCCTCCAAGATCTGACGAGATTGGGCACTCCCAGGTAGGTATGGCCGTGAGCTGGAGTACGGCATAGAAAACATAGTATATATAGATTTGTCACAATTTTAAACAACTTCAGCAACAAAGGCAACTTTCTTTAACCAGACAACTAAAACACATTTTTCTACAATCAGTCGTCAAGTCCTGAATTCCATGATCGCATTCATCCCAGGTAGATTTTTTTTCTTTAAATCCAAAATTCTGACCAATTTAAAAGCTCACAGCACCCAGTATTCCAAGTGAGTCTCCTGCACACGTACTAACCAGGCCCGTGCCTGCTTGGCTTCCAAGATCCGATGAGATTGGGCACTCCCAGGCAGGTATGGCCGTGAGCCGGAGTACAGTATAGAAAACATAGTATATATAGATTTGTCACAATTTTAAACAACTTCAGCAACAAATGCAACTTTCTTTAACCAGACAACTAAAACACATTTTTCTACAATCAGTCGTCAAGTCCTGAATTCCATGATCGCATTCATCCCAGGTAGATTTTTTTTCTTTAAATCCAAAATTCTGACCAATTTAAAAGCTCACAGCACCTGGTATTCCAAGCGAGTCTCCTGCAAACGTACTAACCAGGCCCATGCCTGCTTGGCCCCCAAGATCCGATGAGATTGGGCACTCCCAGGCAGGTATGGCCGTGAGCCGGAGTACAGCATAGAAAACATAGTATATATAGATTTGTCACAATTTTAAACAACTTCAGCAACAAATGCAACTTTCTTTAACCAGACAACTAAAACACATTTTTCTACAATCAGTCGTCAAGTCCTGAATTCCATGATCGCATTCATCCCAGGTAGATTTTTTTTCTTTAAATCCAAAATTCTGACCAATTTAAAAGCTCACAGCACCTGGTATTCCAAGTGAGTCTCCTGCAAACGTACTAACCAGGCCCATGCCTGCTTGGCCCCCAAGATCTGACGAGATTGGGCACTCCCAGGTAGGTATGGCCGTGAGCTGGAGTACGGCATAGAAAACATAGTATATATAGATTTGTCACAATTTTAAACAACTTCAGCAACAAAGGCAACTTTCTTTAACCAGACAACTAAAACACATTTTTCTACAATCAGTCGTCAAGTCCTGAATTCCATGATCGCATTCATCCCAGGTAGATTTTTTTTCTTTAAATCCAAAATTCTGACCAATTTAAAAGCTCACAGCACCCAGTATTCCAAGTGAGTCTCCTGCACACATACTAACCAGGCCCATGCCTGCTTGGCTTCCAAGATCTGACAAGATTGGGCACTCCCAGGTCGGTATGGCCGCGAGCTGAACGACTGTATAGAAAACATGGTATTTATAGATTTATCACAATTTTAAACAACTTCAGCAACAAAGGCAACTTTCTTTAACCAGACAACTAAAACACATTCTTATACAATCAGTCGTCAAGTCCTGAATTCCATGATTGCATTCATCCCAGGTAGATTTTTTTCTTTAAATTCAAAATTCTGACCAATTTAAAAGTTCACAGCACCTGGTATTCCAAGTGAGTCTCCTGCACATGTACTAACCAGGCCCGTGCCTGCTTGGCTTCCAAGATCCGATGAGATTGGGCACTCCCAGGCAGGTATGGCCGTGAGCTGGAGTACAGCATAGAAAACATAGTATATATAGATTTGTCACAATTTTAAACAACTCCAGCAACAAATGCAACTTTCTTTAACCAGACAACTAAAACACATTTTTCTACAATCAGTCGTCAAGTCCTGAATTCCATGATCGAATTCATCCCAGGTAGATTTTTTTTCTTTAAATCCAAAATTCTGACCAATTTAAAAGCTCACAGCACCCAGTATTCCAAGTGAGTCTCCTGCACACATACTAACCAGGCCCGTGCCTGCTTGGCTTCCAAGATCTGATGAGATTGGGCACTCCCAGGCAGGTATGGCCATGAGCTGGAGTGCAGTATAGAAAACATAGTATATATAGATTTGTCACAATTTTAAACAACTTCAGCAACAAAGGCAACTTTCTTTAACCAGACAACTAAAACACATTTTTATACAATCAGTCGTCAAGTCCTGAATTCCATGATCGCATTCATCCCAGCTAGATTTTTTTCTTTAAATTCAAAATTCTGACCAATTTAAAAGCTCACAGCACCTGGTATTCCAAGTGAGTCTCCTGCACACGTACTAACCAGGCCCATGCCTGCTTGGCCTGCAAGATCTGACGAGATTGGGCACTCCCAGGTAGGTATGGCCGTGAGCTGGAGTACGGCATAGAAAACATAGTATATATAGATTTGTCACAATTTTAAACAACTTCAGCAACAAAGGCAACTTTCTTTAACCAGACAACTAAAACACATTTTTCTACAATCAGTCGTCAAGTCCTGAATTCCATGATCGCATTCATCCCAGGTAGATTTTTTTTCTTTAAATCCAAAATTCTGACCAATTTAAAAGCTCACAGCACCTGGTATTCCAAGTGAGTCTCCTGCACATGTACTAACCAGGCCCATGCCTGCTTGGCCCCCAAGATCTGACGAGATTGGGCACTCCCGGGTAGGTATGGCCGTGAGCTGGAGTACCGCATAGAAAACATAGTATATATAGATTTGTCACAATTTTCAACAACTTCAGCAACAAAAGGCAACTTTCTTTAACCAGACAACTAAAACAAATTTTTATACAATCAGTTGTCAAGCCCTGAATTCCATGATCGCATTCATCCCAGGTAGATTTTTCTTCTTTAAATCCAAAATTCTGACCAATTTAAAAGCTCACAGCACCCAGTATTCCAAGTGCGTCTCCTGCACACGTACTAACCAGGCCCGTGCCTGCTTGGCTTCCAAGATCTGACGAGATTGGGCACTCCCAGGTCGGTATGGCCGTGAGCTGAACGACTGTACAGAAAACATGGTATTTATAGATTTATCACAATTTTAAACAACTTCAGCAACAAAGGCGACTTTCTTTAACCAGACAACTAAAACACATTCTTATACAATCAGTCGTCAAGTCCTGAATTCCATGATCGCATTCATCCCAGGTAGATTTTTTTTCTTTAAATCCAAAATTCTGACCAATTTAAAAGCTCACAGCACCCAGTATTCCAAGTGAGTCTCCTGCACACATACTAACCAGGCCCGTGCCTGCTTGGCTTCCAAGATCTGATGAGATTGGGCACTCCCAGGCAGGTACGGCCATGAGCTGGAGTGCAGTATAGAAAACATAGTATATATAGATTTGTCACAATTTTAAACAACTTCAGCAACAAAGGCAACTTTCTTTAACCAGACAACTAAAACACATTTTTATACAATCAGTCATCAAGTCCTGAATTCCATGATCGCATTCATCCCAGGTAGATTTTTTTCTTTAAATTCAAAATTCTGACCAATTTAAAAGCTCACAGCACCTGGTATTCCAAGTGAGTCTCCTGCACACGTACTAACCAGGCCCATGCCTGCTCGGCCTGCAAGATCTGACGAGATTGGGCACTCCCAGGTAGGTATGGCCGTGAGCTGGAGTACGGCTTAGAAAACATAGTATATATAGATTTGTCACAATTTTAAACAACTTCAGCAACAAAGGCAACTTTCTTTAACCAGACAACTAAAACACATTTTTCTACAATCAGTCGTCAAGTCCTGAATTCCATGATTGCATTCATCCCAGGTAGATTTTTTTTCTTTAAATCCAAAATTCTGACCAATTTAAAAGCTCACAGCACCTGGTATTCCAAGTGAGTCTCCTGCACATGTACTAACCAGGCCCATGCCTGCTTGGCCCCCAAGATCTGACGAGATTGGGCACTCCCGGGTAGGTATGGCCGTGAGCTGGAGTACGGCATAGAAAACATAGTATATATAGATTTGTCACAATTTTAAACAACTTCAGCAACAAAGGCAACTTTCTTTAACCAGACAACTAAAACACATTTTTCTACAATCAGTCGTCAAGTCCTGAATTCCATGATCGCATTCATCCCAGGTAGATTTTTTTTCTTTAAATCCAAAATTCTGACCAATTTAAAAGCTCACAGCACCCAGTATTCCAAGTGAGTCTCCTGCACATGTACTAACCAGGCCCGTGCCTGCTTGGCTTCCAAGATCCGACGAGATTGGGCACTCCCAGGCAGGTATGGCCGTGAGCCGGAGTGCAGTATAGAAAACATAGTATATATAGATTTGTCACAATTTTAAACAACTTCAGCAACAAATGCAACTTTCTTTAACCAGACAACTAAAACACATTTTTCTACAATCAGTCGTCAAGTCCTGAATTCCATGATCGCATTCATCCCAGGTAGATTTTTTTTCTTTAAATCCAAAATTCTGACCAATTTAAAAGCTCACAGCACCTGGTATTCCAAGTGAGTCTCCTGCACATGTACTAACCAGGCCCATGCCTGCTTGGCCCCCAAGATCTGACGAGATTGGGCACTCCCGGGTAGGTATGGCCGTGAGCTGGAGTACGGCATAGAAAACATAGTATATATAGATTTGTCACAATTTTAAACAACTTCAGCAACAAAGGCAACTTTCTTTAACCAGACAACTAAAACACATTTTTCTACAATCAGTTGTCAAGTCCTGAATTCCATGATCGCATTCATCCCAGGTAGATTTTTTTTCTTTAAATCCAAAATTCTGACCAATTTAAAAGCTCGCAGCACCCAGTATTCCAAGCGAGTCTCCTGCACACATACTAACCAGGCCCGTGCCTGCTTGGCTTCCAAGATCTGATGAGATTGGGCACTCCCAGGCAGGTATGGCCATGAGCTGGAGTGCAGCATAGAAAACATAGTATATATAGATTTGTCACAATTTTCAACAACTTCAGCAACAAAAGGCAACTTTCTTCAACCAGACAACTAAAACAAATTTTTATACAATCAGTCGTCAAGCCCTGAATTCCATGATCGCATTCATCCCAGGTAGATTTTTTTTCTTTAAATCCAAAATTCTGACCAATGTAAAGGCTCACAGCACCCAGTATTCCAGGTGAGTCCCCTGCACACGCACTAACCAGGCCCATGCCTGCTTGGCTTCCAAGATCTGATGAGATTGGGCACTCCCAGGTCGGTATGGCCGTGAGCTGAACTACCGTATAGAAAACATGGTATTTATAGATTTATCACAATTTTAAACAACTTCAGCAACAAAGGCGACTTTTTTTAACCAGACAACTAAAACACATTTTTATACAATCAGTCGTCAAGCCCTGAATTCCATGATCGCATTCATCCCAGGTAGATTTTTTTTCTTTAAATCCAAAATTCTGACCAATTTAAAAGCTCACAGCACCCGGTACTCCAAGTGAGTCTCCTGCACACGTACTAACCAGGCCCATGCCTGCTTGGCTTCCAAGATCCGACGAGATTGGGCACTCCCAGGTCAGCATGGCCATGAGCTGAACGACTGTATAGAAAACATGGTATTTATAGATTTATCACAATTTTAAACAACTTCAGCAACAAAGGCATCTTTCTTTAACCAGACAACTAAAACACATTCTTATACAATCAGTCGTCAAGTCCTGAATTCCATGATCGCATTCATCCCAGGTAGATTTTTTTTCTTCAAATCCAAAATTCTGACCCATTTAAAAGCTCACAGCACCCAGCATTCCAAGTGAGTCTCCTGCACACATACTAACCAGGCCCGTGCCTGCTTGGCTTCCAAGATCTGATGAGATTGGGCACTCCCAGGCAGGTATGGCCATGAGCCAGAGCACAGTATAGAAAACATAGTATATATAGATTTGTCACAATTTTAAACAACTTCAGCAACAAATGCAACTTTCTTTAACCAGACAACTAAAACACATTTTTCTACAATCAGTCGTCAAGTCCTTAATTCCATGATCGCATTCATCCCAGGTAGATTTTTTTTCTTTAAATCCAAAATTCTCACCAATTTAAAAGCTCACAGCACCCAGTATTCCAAGTGAGTCTCCTGCACACGTACTAACCAGGCCCGTGCCTGCTTGGCTTCCGAGATCTGATGAGATCGGGCACTCCCAGGCAGGTATTGCCATGAGCTGGAGTACAGTATAGAAAACATAGTATATATAGATTTGTCACAATTTTAAACAACTTCAGCAACAAAGGCAACTTTCTTTAACCAGACAACTAAAACACATTTTTATACAATCAGTCGTCAAGTCCTGAATTCCATGATCGCATTCATCCCAGGTAGATTTTTTTCTTTAAATTCAAAATTCTGACCAATTTAAAAGCTCACAGCACCTGGTATTCCAAGTGAGTCTCCTGCACACGTACTAACCAGGCCCGTGCCCGCTTGGCTTCCAAGATCCGATGAGATTGGGCACTCCCAGGCAGGTATGGCCGCGAGCTGGAGCACAGCATAGAAAACATAGTATATATAGATTTGTCACAATTTTCAACAACTTCAGCAACAAAAGGCAACTTTCTTCAACCAGACAACGAAAACAAATTTTTATACAATCAGTCGTCAAGCCCTGAATTCCATGATCGCATTCATCCCAGGTAGATTTTTTTTCTTTAAATCCAAAATTCTGACCAATGTAAAGGCTCACAGCACCCAGTATTCCAGGTGAGTCCCCTGCACACGCACTAACCAGGCCCATGCCTGCTTGGCTTCCAAGATCTGACGAGATTGGGCACTCCCAGGTCGGTATGGCCGTGAGCTGAACTACCGTATAGAAAACATGGTATTTATAGATTTATCACAATTTTAAACAACTTCAGCAACAAAGGCGACTTTTTTTAACCAGACAACTAAAACACATTTTTATACAATCAGTCGTCAAGCCCTGAATTCCATGATCGCATTCATCCCAGGTAGATTTTTTTTCTTTAAATCCAAAATTCTGACCAATTTAAAAGCTCACAGCACCCGGTACTCCAAGTGAGTCTCCTGCACACGTACTAACCAGGCCCATGCCTGCTTGGCTTCCAAGATCTGACGAGATTGGGCACTCCCAGGTCGGCATGGCCATGAGCTGAACGACTGTATAGAAAACATGGTATTTATAGATTTATCACAATTTTAAACAACTTCAGCAACAAAGGCATCTTTCTTTAACCAGACAACTAAAACACATTCTTATACAATCAGTCATCAAGTCCTGAATTCCATGATCGCATTCATCCCAGGTAGATTTTTTTCTTTAAATTCAAAATTCTGACCAATTTAAAAGCTCACAGCACCCGGTATTCCAAGTGAGTCTCCTGCACACGTACTAACCAGGCCCGTGCCTGCTTGGCTTCCAAGATCCAATGAGATCACACACTCCCAGGCAGGTATGGCCATGAGCTGGAGTACAGTATAGAAAACATAGTATATATAGATTTGTCACAATTTTAAACAACTTCAGCAACAAAGGCAACTTTCTTTAACCAGACAACTAAAACACATTTTTATACAATCAGTCGTCAAGTCCTGAATTCCATGATCGCATTCATCCCAGGTAGATTTTTTTCTTTAAATTCAAAATTCTGACCAATTTAAAAGCTCACGGC
The DNA here is from genome assembly GCF_040956055.1 of Brachionichthys hirsutus. Taxonomy (NCBI): domain Eukaryota; kingdom Metazoa; phylum Chordata; class Actinopteri; order Lophiiformes; family Brachionichthyidae; genus Brachionichthys; species Brachionichthys hirsutus. Next base: position 425,964 of record NW_027180332.1, read on the forward strand.
ACCTGGTATTCCAAGTGAGTCTCCTGCACACATACTAACCAGGCCCATGCCTGCTTGGCCTCCAAGATCTGACGAGATTGGGCACTCCCAGGTAGGTATGGCCGTGAGCTGGAGTACGGCATAGAAAACATAGTATATATAGATTTGTCACAATTTTAAACAACTTCAGCAACAAAGGCAACTTTCTTTAACCAGACAACTAAAACACATTTTTCTACAATCAGTCGGCAAGTCCTGAATTCCATGATCGCATTCATCCCAGGTAGATTTTTTTTCTTCAAATCCAAAATTCTGACCCATTTAAAAGCTCACAGCACCCAGCATTCCAAGTGAGTCTACTGCACACATACTAACCAGGCCCGTGCCTGCTTGGCCTCCAAGATCTGACGAGATTGGGCACTCCCAGGTAGGTATGGCCGTGAGCTGGAGTACGGCATAGAAAACATAGTATATATAGATTTGTCACAATTTTAAACAACTTCAGCAACAAAGGCAACTTTCTTTAACCAGACAACTAAAACACATTTTTCTACAATCAGTCGTCAAGTCCTGAATTCCATGATCGCATTCATCCCAGGTAGATTTTTTTTCTTTAAATCCAAAATTCTGACCAATTTAAAAGCTCACAGCACCCAGTATTCCAAGTGAGTCTCCTGCACACGTACTAACCAGGCCCGTGCCTGCTTGACTTCCAAGATCCGATGAGATTGGGCACTCCCAGGCAGGTACGGCCGTGAGCCGGAGTACAGTATAGAAAACATAGTATATATAGATTTGTCACAATTTTAAACAACTTCAGCAACAAATGCAACTTTCTTTAACCAGACAACTAAAACACATTTTTCTACAATCAGTCGTCAAGTCCTGAATTCCATGATCGCATTCATCCCAGGTAGATTTTTTTTCTTTAAATCCAAAATTCTGACCAATTTAAAAGCTCACAGCACCTGGTATTCCAAGCGAGTCTCCTGCAAACGTACTAACCAGGCCCATGCCTGCTTGGCCCCCAAGATCCGATGAGATTGGGCACTCCCAGGCAGGTATGGCCGTGAGCCGGAGTACAGCATAGAAAACATAGTATATATAGATTTGTCACAATTTTAAACTACTTCAGCAACAAAGGCAACTTTCTTTAACCAGACAACTAAAACACATTTTTATACAATCAGTCGTCAAGTCCTGAATTCCATGATCGCATTCATCCCAGGTAGATTTTTTTCTTTAAATTCAAAATTCTGACCAATTTAAAAGCTCACGGCACCTGGTATTCCAAGTGAGTCTCCTGCACACATACTAACCAGGCCCATGCCTGCTTGGCCTCCAAGATCTGACGAGATTGGGCACTCCCAGGTAGGTATGGCCGTGAGCTGGAGTACGGCATAGAAAACATAGTATATATAGATTTGTCACAATTTTAAACAACTTCAGCAACAAAGGCAACTTTCTTTAACCAGACAACTAAAACACATTTTTCTACAATCAGTCGGCAAGTCCTGAATTCCATGATCGCATTCATCCCAGGTAGATTTTTTTTCTTCAAATCCAAAATTCTGACCCATTTAAAAGCTCACAGCACCCAGCATTCCAAGTGAGTCTACTGCACACATACTAACCAGGCCCGTGCCTGCTTGGCCTCCAAGATCTGACGAGATTGGGCACTCCCAGGTAGGTATGGCCGTGAGCTGGAGTACGGCATAGAAAACATAGTATATATAGATTTGTCACAATTTTAAACAACTTCAGCAACAAAGGCAACTTTCTTTAACCAGACAACTAAAACACATTTTTCTACAATCAGTCGTCAAGTCCTGAATTCCATGATCGCATTCATCCCAGGTAGATTTTTTTTCTTTAAATCCAAAATTCTGACCAATTTAAAAGCTCACAGCACCCAGTATTCCAAGTGAGTCTCCTGCACACGTACTAACCAGGCCCGTGCCTGCTTGGCTTCCAAGACCCGATGAGATTGGGCACTCCCAGGCAGGTATGGCCGTGAGCCGGAGTACAGTATAGAAAACATAGTATATATAGATTTGTCACAATTTTAAACAACTTCAGCAACAAAGGCAACTTTCTTTAACCAGACAACTAAAACACATTTTTCTACAATCAGTCGTCAAGTCCTGAATTCCATGATCGCATTCATCCCAGGTAGATTTTTTTTCTTTAAATCCAAAATTCTGACCAATTTAAAAGCTCACAGCACCCAGTATTCCAAGTGAGTCCCCTGCACACATACTAACCAGGCCCGTGCCTGCTTGGCTTCCAAGATCTGATGAGATTGGGCACTCCCAGGCAGGTATGGCCATGAGCTGGAGTACAGTATAGAAAACATAGTATATATAGATTTGTCACAATTTTAAACAACTTCAGCAACAAAGGCAACTTTCTTTAACCAGACAACTAAAACACATTTTTCTACAATCAGTCGTCAAGTCCTGAATTCCATGATCGCATTCATCCCAGGTAGATTTTTTTCTTTAAATTCAAAATTCTGACCAATTTAAAAGCTCACAGCACCTGGTATTCCAAGTGAGTCTCCTGCACATGTGCTAACCAGGCCCGTGCCTGCTTGGCTTCCAAGATCCGACGAGATTGGGCACTCCCAGGCAGGTATGGCCGTGAGCCGGAGTGCAGTATAGAAAACATAGTATATATAGATTTGTCACAATTTTAAACAACTTCAGCAACAAATGCAACTTTCTTTAGCCAGACAACTAAAACACATTTTTCTACAATCAGTCGTCAAGTCCTGAATTCCATGATCGCATTCATCCCAGGTAGATTTTTTTTCTTTAAATCCAAAATTCTGACCAATTTAAAAGCTCACAGCACCCAGTATTCCAAGTGAGTCTCCTGCACACATACTAACCAGGCCCGTGCCTGCTTGGCTTCCAAGATCTGATGAGATTGGGCACTCCCAGGCAGGTATGGCCATGAGCTGGAGTACAGTATAGAAAACATAGTATATATAGATTTGTCACAATTTTAAACAACTTCAGCAACAAATGCAACTTTCTTTAACCAGACAACTAAAACACATTTTTCTACAATCAGTCGTCAAGTCCTGAATTCCATGATCGCATTCATCCCAGGTAGATTTTTTTTCTTTAAATCTAAAATTCTGACCAATTTAAGAGCTCGCAGCACCCAGTATTCCAAGTGAGTCTCCTGCACATGTGCAAACCAGGCCCGTGCCTGCTTGGCTTCCAAGATCCGATGAGATTGGGCACTCCCAGGCAGGTATGGCCATGAGCTGGAGTGCAGCATAGAAAACATAGTATATATAGATTTGTCACAATTTTAAACAACTTCAGCAACAAAGGCAACTTTCTTTTACCAGACAACTAAAACACATTTTTATACAATCAGTCGTCAAGTCCTGAATTCCATGATCGCATTCATCCCAGGTAGATTTTTTTCTTTAAATCCAAAATTCTGACCAATTTAAAAGCTCACAGCACCCAGTATTCCAAGTGAGTCCCCTGCACACATACTAACCAGGCCCGTGCCTGCTTGGCTTCCAAGATCTGATGAGATTGGGCACTCCCAGGCAGGTATGGCCATGAGCTGGAGTACAGTATAGAAAACATAGTATATATAGATTTGTCACAATTTTAAACAACTTCAGCAACAAAGGCAACTTTCTTTAACCAGACAACTAAAACACATTTTTCTACAATCAGTCGTCAAGTCCTGAATTCCATGATCGCATTCATCCCAGGTAGATTTTTTTCTTTAAATTCAAAATTCTGACCAATTTAAAAGCTCACAGCACCTGGTATTCCAAGTGAGTCTCCTGCACATGTGCTAACCAGGCCCGTGCCTGCTTGGCTTCCAAGATCCGACGAGATTGGGCACTCCCAGGCAGGTATGGCCGTGAGCCGGAGTGCAGTATAGAAAACATAGTATATATAGATTTGTCACAATTTTAAACAACTTCAGCAACAAATGCAACTTTCTTTAGCCAGACAACTAAAACACATTTTTCTACAATCAGTCGTCAAGTCCTGAATTCCATGATCGCATTCATCCCAGGTAGATTTTTTTTCTTTAAATCCAAAATTCTGACCAATTTAAAAGCTCACAGCACCCAGTATTCCAAGTGAGTCTCCTGCACACATACTAACCAGGCCCGTGCCTGCTTGGCTTCCAAGATCTGATGAGATTGGGCACTCCCAGGCAGGTATGGCCATGAGCTGGAGTACAGTATAGAAAACATAGTATATATAGATTTGTCACAATTTTAAACAACTTCAGCAACAAATGCAACTTTCTTTAACCAGACAACTAAAACACATTTTTCTACAATCAGTCGTCAAGTCCTGAATTCCATGATCGCATTCATCCCAGGTAGATTTTTTTTCTTTAAATCTAAAATTCTGACCAATTTAAGAGCTCGCAGCACCCAGTATTCCAAGTGAGTCTCCTGCACATGTGCAAACCAGGCCCGTGCCTGCTTGGCTTCCAAGATCCGATGAGATTGGGCACTCCCAGGCAGGTATGGCCATGAGCTGGAGTGCAGCATAGAAAACATAGTATATATAGATTTGTCACAATTTTAAACAACTTCAGCAACAAAGGCAACTTTCTTTTACCAGACAACTAAAACACATTTTTATACAATCAGTCGTCAAGTCCTGAATTCCATGATCGCATTCATCCCAGGTAGATTTTTTTCTTTAAATTCAAAATTCTGACCAATTTAAAAGCTCACAGCACCTGGTATTCCAAGTGAGTCTCCTGCACACGTACTAACCAGGCCCATGCCTGCTTGGCCTGCAAGATCTGACGAGATTGGGCACTCCCAGGTAGGTATGGCCGTGAGCTGGAGTACGGCATAGAAAACATAGTATATATAGATTTGTCACAATTTTAAACAACTTCAGCAACAAAGGCAACTTTCTTTAACCAGACAACTAAAACACATTTTTCTACAATCAGTCGTCAAGTCCTGAATTCCATGATCGCATTCATCCCAGGTAGATTTTTTTTCTTTAAATCCAAAATTCTGACCAATTTAAAAGCTCACAGCACCTGGTATTCCAAGTGAGTCTCCTGCACATGTACTAACCAGGCCCATGCCTGCTTGGCCCCCAAGATCTGACGAGATTGGGCACTCCCGGGTAGGTATGGCCGTGAGCTGGAGTACGGCATAGAAAACATAGTATATATAGATTTGTCACAATTTTAAACAACTTCAGCAACAAAGGCAACTTTCTTTAACCAGACAACTAAAACACATTTTTCTACAATCAGTCGTCAAGTCCTGAATTCCATGATCGCATTCATCCCAGGTAGATTTTTTTTCTTTAAATCCAAAATTCTGACCAATTTAAAAGCTCACAGCACCCAGTATTCCAAGTGAGTCCCCTGCACACATACTAACCAGGCCCGTGCCTGCTTGGCTTCCAAGATCTGATGAGATTGGGCACTCCCAGGCAGGTATGGCCATGAGCTGGAGTACAGTATAGAAAACATAGTATATATAGATTTGTCACAATTTTAAACAACTTCAGCAACAAAGGCAACTTTCTTTAACCAGACAACTAAAACACATTTTTCTACAATCAGTCGTCAAGTCCTGAATTCCATGATCGCATTCATCCCAGGTAGATTTTTTTCTTTAAATTCAAAATTCTGACCAATTTAAAAGCTCACAGCACCTGGTATTCCAAGTGAGTCTCCTGCACATGTGCTAACCAGGCCCGTGCCTGCTTGGCTTCCAAGATCCGACGAGATTGGGCACTCCCAGGCAGGTATGGCCGTGAGCCGGAGTGCAGTATAGAAAACATAGTATATATAGATTTGTCACAATTTTAAACAACTTCAGCAACAAATGCAACTTTCTTTAGCCAGACAACTAAAACACATTTTTCTACAATCAGTCGTCAAGTCCTGAATTCCATGATCGCATTCATCCCAGGTAGATTTTTTTTCTTTAAATCCAAAATTCTGACCAATTTAAAAGCTCACAGCACCCAGTATTCCAAGTGAGTCTCCTGCACACATACTAACCAGGCCCGTGCCTGCTTGGCTTCCAAGATCTGATGAGATTGGGCACTCCCAGGCAGGTATGGCCATGAGCTGGAGTACAGTATAGAAAACATAGTATATATAGATTTGTCACAATTTTAAACAACTTCAGCAACAAATGCAACTTTCTTTAACCAGACAACTAAAACACATTTTTCTACAATCAGTCGTCAAGTCCTGAATTCCATGATCGCATTCATCCCAGGTAGATTTTTTTTCTTTAAATCTAAAATTCTGACCAATTTAAGAGCTCGCAGCACCCAGTATTCCAAGTGAGTCTCCTGCACATGTGCAAACCAGGCCCGTGCCTGCTTGGCTTCCAAGATCCGATGAGATTGGGCACTCCCAGGCAGGTATGGCCATGAGCTGGAGTGCAGCATAGAAAACATAGTATATATAGATTTGTCACAATTTTAAACAACTTCAGCAACAAAGGCAACTTTCTTTTACCAGACAACTAAAACACATTTTTATACAATCAGTCGTCAAGTCCTGAATTCCATGATCGCATTCATCCCAGGTAGATTTTTTTCTTTAAATTCAAAATTCTGACCAATTTAAAAGCTCACAGCACCTGGTATTCCAAGTGAGTCTCCTGCACACGTACTAACCAGGCCCATGCCTGCTTGGCCTGCAAGATCTGACGAGATTGGGCACTCCCAGGTAGGTATGGCCGTGAGCTGGAGTACGGCATAGAAAACATAGTATATATAGATTTGTCACAATTTTAAACAACTTCAGCAACAAAGGCAACTTTCTTTAACCAGACAACTAAAACACATTTTTCTACAATCAGTCGTCAAGTCCTGAATTCCATGATCGCATTCATCCCAGGTAGATTTTTTTTCTTTAAATCCAAAATTCTGACCAATTTAAAAGCTCACAGCACCTGGTATTCCAAGTGAGTCTCCTGCACATGTACTAACCAGGCCCATGCCTGCTTGGCCCCCAAGATCTGACGAGATTGGGCACTCCCGGGTAGGTATGGCCGTGAGCTGGAGTACGGCATAGAAAACATAGTATATATAGATTTGTCACAATTTTAAACAACTTCAGCAACAAAGGCAACTTTCTTTAACCAGACAACTAAAACACATTTTTCTACAATCAGTCGTCAAGTCCTGAATTCCATGATCGCATTCATCCCAGGTAGATTTTTTTTCTTTAAATCCAAAATTCTGACCAATTTAAAAGCTCACAGCACCCAGTATTCCAAGTGAGTCCCCTGCACACATACTAACCAGGCCCGTGCCTGCTTGGCTTCCAAGATCTGATGAGATTGGGCACTCCCAGGCAGGTATGGCCATGAGCTGGAGTACAGTATAGAAAACATAGTATATATAGATTTGTCACAATTTTAAACAACTTCAGCAACAAAGGCAACTTTCTTTAACCAGACAACTAAAACACATTTTTCTACAATCAGTCGTCAAGTCCTGAATTCCATGATCGCATTCATCCCAGGTAGATTTTTTTCTTTAAATTCAAAATTCTGACCAATTTAAAAGCTCACAGCACCTGGTATTCCAAGTGAGTCTCCTGCACATGTGCTAACCAGGCCCGTGCCTGCTTGGCTTCCAAGATCCGACGAGATTGGGCACTCCCAGGCAGGTATGGCCGTGAGCCGGAGTGCAGTATAGAAAACATAGTATATATAGATTTGTCACAATTTTAAACAACTTCAGCAACAAATGCAACTTTCTTTAGCCAGACAACTAAAACACATTTTTCTACAATCAGTCGTCAAGTCCTGAATTCCATGATCGCATTCATCCCAGGTAGATTTTTTTTCTTTAAATCCAAAATTCTGACCAATTTAAAAGCTCACAGCACCCAGTATTCCAAGTGAGTCTCCTGCACACATACTAACCAGGCCCGTGCCTGCTTGGCTTCCAAGATCTGATGAGATTGGGCACTCCCAGGCAGGTATGGCCATGAGCTGGAGTACAGTATAGAAAACATAGTATATATAGATTTGTCACAATTTTAAACAACTTCAGCAACAAATGCAACTTTCTTTAACCAGACAACTAAAACACATTTTTCTACAATCAGTCGTCAAGTCCTGAATTCCATGATCGCATTCATCCCAGGTAGATTTTTTTTCTTTAAATCTAAAATTCTGACCAATTTAAGAGCTCGCAGCACCCAGTATTCCAAGTGAGTCTCCTGCACATGTGCAAACCAGGCCCGTGCCTGCTTGGCTTCCAAGATCCGATGAGATTGGGCACTCCCAGGCAGGTATGGCCATGAGCTGGAGTACAGTATAGAAAACATAGTATATATAGATTTGTCACAATTTTAAACAACTTCAGCAACAAAGGCAACTTTCTTTAACCAGACAACTAAAACACATTTTTATACAATCAGTCGTCAAGTCCTGAATTCCATGATCGCATTAATCCCAGGTAGATTTCTTTCTTTAAATTCAAAATTCTGACCAATTTAAAAGCTCACAGCACCCAGTATTCCAAGTGAGTCCCCTGCACACGTACTAACCAGGCCCGTGCCTGCTTGGCTTCCAAGATCTGATGAGATTGGGCACTCCCAGGCAGGTATGGCCATGAGCTGGAGTACAGTATAGAAAACATAGTATATATAGATTTGTCACAATTTTAAACAACTTCAGCAACAAAGGCAACTTTCTTTAACCAGACAACTAAAACACATTTTTCTACAATCAGTCGTCAAGTCCTGAATTCCATGATCGCATTCATCCCAGGTAGATTTTTTTCTTTAAATTCAAAATTCTGACCAATTTAAAAGCTCACAGCACCTGGTATTCCAAGTGAGTCTCCTGCACATGTACTAACCAGGCCCGTGCCTGCTTGGCTTCCAAGATCCGATGAGATTGGGCACTCCCAGGCAGGTATGGCCGTGAGCCGGAGTACAGTATAGAAAACATAGTATATATAGATTTGTCACAATTTGAAACAACTTCAGCAACAAATGCAACTTTCTTTAACCAGACAACTAAAACACATTTTTATACAATCAGTCGTCAAGTCCTGAATTCCATGATCGCATTCATCCCAGGTAGATTTTTTTTCTTTAAATCCAAAATTCTGACCAATGTAAAAGCTCACAGCACCTGGTATTCCAAGTGAGTCTCCTGCACATGTACTAACCAGGCCCATGCCTGCTTGGCCCCCAAGATCTGACGAGATTGGGCACTCCCGGGTAGGCATGGCCGTGAGCTTGAGTACGGCATAGAAAACATAGTATATATAGATTTGTCACAATTTTAAACAACTTCAGCAACAAAGGCAACTTTCTTTAACCAGACAACTAAAACACATTTTTCTACAATCAGTCGTCAAGTCCTGAATTCCATGATCGCATTCATCCCAGGTAGATTTTTTTTCTTTAAATCCAAAATTCTGACCAATTTAAAAGCTCACAGCACCCAGTATTCCAAGTGAGTCTCCTGCACATGTACTAACCAGGCCCGTGCCTGCTTGGCTTCCAAGATCTGATGAGATTGGGCACTCCCAGGCAGGTATGGCCATGAGCTGGAGTACAGTATAGAAAACATAGTATATATAGATTTGTCACAATTTTAAACAACTTCAGCAACAAAGGCAACTTTCTTTAACCAGACAACTAAAACACATTTTTATACAATCAGTCGTCAAGTCCTGAATTCCATGATCGCATTCATCCCAGGTAGATTTTTTTCTTTAAATTCAAAATTCTGACCAATTTAAAAGCTCACAGCACCTGGTATTCCAAGTGAGTCTCCTGCACATGTGCTAACCAGGCCCGTGCCTGCTTGGCTTCCAAGATCCAATGAGATTGGGCACTCCCAGGCAGGTATGGCCGTGAGCCGGAGTGCAGTATAGAAAACATAGTATATATAGATTTGTCACAATTTTAAACAACTTCAGCAACAAATGCAACTTTCTTTAACCAGACAACTAAAACACATTTTTCTACAATCAGTCGTCAAGTCCTGAATTCCATGACCGCATTCATCCCAGGTAGATTTTTTTTCTTTAAATCCAAAATTCTGACCAATTTAAAAGCTCACAGCACCTGGTATTCCAAGTGAGTCTCCTGCACATGTACTAACCAGGCCCGTGCCTGCTTGGCTTCCAAGATCCGATGAGATTGGGCACTCCCAGGCAGGTGTGGCCATGAGCTGGAGTGCAGCATAGAAAACATAGTATATATAGATTTGTCACAATTTTAAACAACTTCAGCAACAAAGGCAACTTTCTTTAACCAGACAACTAAAACACATTTTTATACAATCAGTCGTCAAGTCCTGAATTCCATGATCGCATTCATCCCAGGTAGATTTTTTTCTTTAAATTCAAAATTCTGACCAATTTAAAAGCTCACAGCACCTGGTATTCCAAGTGAGTCTCCTGCACACGTACTAACCAGGCCCATGCCTGCTTGGCCTGCAAGATCTGACGAGATTGGGCACTCCCAGGTAGGTACGGCCGTGAGCTGGAGTACGGCATAGAAAACATAGTATATATAGATTTGTCACAATTTTAAACAACTTCAGCAACAAAGGCAACTTTCTTTAACCAGACAACTAAAACACATTTTTCTACAATCAGTCGTCAAGTCCTGAATTCCATGATCGCATTCATCCCAGGTAGATTTTTTTTCTTTAAATTCAAAATTCTGACCAATTTAAAAGCTCACAGCACCTGGTATTCCAAGTGAGTCTCCTGCACATGTACTAACCAGGCCCATGCCTGCTTGGCCCCCAAGATCTGACGAGATTGGGCACTCCCGGGTAGGTATGGCCGTGAGCTGGAGTACGGCATAGAAAACATAGTATATATAGATTTGTCACAATTTTAAACAACTTCAGCAACAAAGGCAACTCTCTTTAACCAGACAACTAAAACACATTTTTATACAATCAGTCGTCAAGTCCTGAATTCCATGATCGCATTCATCCCAGGTAAATTTTTTTCTTTAAATTCAAAATTCTGACCAATTTAAAAGCTCACAGCACCTGGTATTCCAAGTGAGTCTCCTGCACATGTGCTAACCAGGCCCGTGCCTGCTTGGCTTCCAAGATCCGACGAGATTGGGCACTCCCAGGCAGGTATGGCCGTGAGCCGGAGTGCGGTATAGAAAACATAGTATATATAGATTTGTCACAATTTTAAACAACTTCAGCAACAAATGCAACTTTCTTTAGCCAGACAACTAAAACACATTTTTCTACAATCAGTCGTCAAGTCCTGAATTCCATGATCGCATTCATCCCAGGTAGATTTTTTTTCTTTAAATCCAAAATTCTGACCAATTTAAAAGCTCACAGCACCCAGTATTCCAAGTGAGTCTCCTGCACACATACTAACCAGGCCCGTGCCTGCTTGGCTTCCAAGATCTGATGAGATTGGGCACTCCCAGGCAGGTATGGCCATGAGCTGGAGTACAGTATAGAAAACATAGTATATATAGATTTGTCACAATTTTAAACAACTTCAGCAACAAATGCAACTTTCTTTAACCAGACAACTAAAACACATTTTTCTACAATCAGTCGTCAAGTCCTGAATTCCATGATCGCATTCATCCCAGGTAGATTTTTTTTCTTTAAATCTAAAATTCTGACCAATTTAAAAGCTCGCAGCACCCAGTATTCCAAGTGAGTCTCCTGCACATGTGCAAACCAGGCCCGTGCCTGCTTGGCTTCCAAGATCCGATGAGATTGGGCACTCCCAGGCAGGTATGGCCATGAGCTGGAGTACAGTATAGAAAACATAGTATATATAGATTTGTCACAATTTTAAACAACTTCAGCAACAAAGGCAACTTTCTTTAACCAGACAACTAAAACACATTTTTATACAATCAGTCGTCAAGTCCTGAATTCCATGATCGCATTAATCCCAGGTAGATTTCTTTCTTTAAATTCAAAATTCTGACCAATTTAAAAGCTCACAGCACCCAGTATTCCAAGTGAGTCCCCTGCACACGTACTAACCAGGCCCGTGCCTGCTTGGCTTCCAAGATCTGATGAGATTGGGCACTCCCAGGCAGGTATGGCCATGAGCTGGAGTACAGTATAGAAAACATAGTATATATAGATTTGTCACAATTTTAAACAACTTCAGCAACAAAGGCAACTTTCTTTAACCAGACAACTAAAACACATTTTTCTACAATCAGTCGTCAAGTCCTGAATTCCATGATCGCATTCATCCCAGGTAGATTTTTTTCTTTAAATTCAAAATTCTGACCAATTTAAAAGCTCACAGCACCTGGTATTCCAAGTGAGTCTCCTGCACATGTACTAACCAGGCCCGTGCCTGCTTGGCTTCCAAGATCCGATGAGATTGGGCACTCCCAGGCAGGTATGGCCGTGAGCCGGAGTACAGTATAGAAAACATAGTATATATAGATTTGTCACAATTTGAAACAACTTCAGCAACAAATGCAACTTTCTTTAACCAGACAACTAAAACACATTTTTATACAATCAGTCGTCAAGTCCTGAATTCCATGATCGCATTCATCCCAGGTAGATTTTTTTTCTTTAAATCCAAAATTCTGACCAATGTAAGAGCTCACAGCACCTGGTATTCCAAGTGAGTCTCCTGCACATGTACTAACCAGGCCCATGCCTGCTTGGCCCCCAAGATCTGACGAGATTGGGCACTCCCGGGTAGGCATGGCCGTGAGCTTGAGTACGGCATAGAAAACATAGTATATATAGATTTGTCACAATTTTAAACAACTTCAGCAACAAAGGCAACTTTCTTTAACCAGACAACTAAAACACCTTTTTCTACAATCAGTCGTCAAGTCCTGAATTCCATGATCGCATTCATCCCAGGTAGATTTTTTTTCTTTAAATCCAAAATTCTGACCAATTTAAAAGCTCACAGCACCCAGTATTCCAAGTGAGTCTCCTGCACATGTACTAACCAGGCCCGTGCCTGCTTGGCTTCCAAGATCTGATGAGATTGGGCACTCCCAGGCAGGTATGGCCATGAGCTGGAGTACAGTATAGAAAACATAGTATATATAGATTTGTCACAATTTTAAACAACTTCAGCAACAAAGGCAACTTTCTTTAACCAGACAACTAAAACACATTTTTATACAATCAGTCGTCAAGTCCTGAATTCCATGATCGCATTCATCCCAGGTAGATTTTTTTCTTTAAATTCAAAATTCTGACCAATTTAAAAGCTCACAGCACCTGGTATTCCAAGTGAGTCTCCTGCACATGTGCTAACCAGGCCCGTGCCTGCTTGGCTTCCAAGATCCAATGAGATTGGGCACTCCCAGGCAGGTATGGCCGTGAGCCGGAGTGCAGTATAGAAAACATAGTATATATAGATTTGTCACAATTTTAAACAACTTCAGCAACAAATGCAACTTTCTTTAACCAGACAACTAAAACACATTTTTCTACAATCAGTCGTCAAGTCCTGAATTCCATGACCGCATTCATCCCAGGTAGATTTTTTTTCTTTAAATCCAAAATTCTGACCAATTTAAAAGCTCACAGCACCTGGTATTCCAAGTGAGTCTCCTGCACATGTACTAACCAGGCCCGTGCCTGCTTGGCTTCCAAGATCCGATGAGATTGGGCACTCCCAGGCAGGTATGGCCATGAGCTGGAGTGCAGCATAGAAAACATAGTATATATAGATTTGTCACAATTTTAAACAACTTCAGCAACAAAGGCAACTTTCTTTAACCAGACAACTAAAACACATTTTTATACAATCAGTCGTCAAGTCCTGAATTCCATGATCGCATTCATCCCAGGTAGATTTTTTTCTTTAAATTCAAAATTCTGACCAATTTAAAAGCTCACAGCACCTGGTATTCCAAGTGAGTCTCCTGCACACGTACTAACCAGGCCCATGCCTGCTTGGCCTGCAAGATCTGACGAGATTGGGCACTCCCAGGTAGGTATGGCCGTGAGCTGGAGTACGGCATAGAAAACATAGTATATATAGATTTGTCACAATTTTAAACAACTTCAGCAACAAAGGCAACTTTCTTTAACCAGACAACTAAAACACATTTTTCTACAATCAGTCGTCAAGTCCTGAATTCCATGATCGCATTCATCCCAGGTAGATTTTTTTTCTTTAAATCCAAAATTCTGACCAATTTAAAAGCTCACAGCACCTGGTATTCCAAGTGAGTCTCCTGCACATGTACTAACCAGGCCCATGCCTGCTTGGCCCCCAAGATCTGACGAGATTGGGCACTCCCGGGTAGGTATGGCCGTGAGCTGGAGTACGGCATAGAAAACATAGTATATATAGATTTGTCACAATTTTAAACAACTTCAGCAACAAAGGCAACTCTCTTTAACCAGACAACTAAAACACATTTTTCTACAATCAGTCGTCAAGTCCTGAATTCCATGATCGCATTCATCCCAGGTAGATTTTTTTTCTTTAAATCCAAAATTCTGACCAATTTAAAAGCTCACAGCACCCAGTATTCCAAGTGAGTCTCCTGCACATGTACTAACCAGGCCCGTGCCTGCTTGGCTTCCAAGATCTGATGAGATTGGGCACTCCCAGGCAGGTATGGCCATGAGCTGGAGTACAGTATAGAAAACATAGTATATATAGATTTGTCACAATTTTAAACAACTTCAGCAACAAAGGCAACTTTCTTTAACCAGACAACTAAAACACATTTTTATACAATCAGTCGTCAAGTCCTGAATTCCATGATCGCATTAATCCCAGGTAGATTTCTTTCTTTAAATTCAAAATTCTGACCAATTTAAAAGCTCACAGCACCCAGTATTCCAAGTGAGTCCCCTGCACACGTACTAACCAGGCCCGTGCCTGCTTGGCTTCCAAGATCTGATGAGATTGGGCACTCCCAGGCAGGTATGGCCATGAGCTGGAGTACAGTATAGAAAACATAGTATATATAGATTTGTCACAATTTTAAACAACTTCAGCAACAAAGGCAACTTTCTTTAACCAGACAACTAAAACACATTTTTCTACAATCAGTCGTCAAGTCCTGAATTCCATGATCGCATTCATCCCAGGTAGATTTTTTTCTTTAAATTCAAAATTCTGACCAATTTAAAAGCTCACAGCACCTGGTATTCCAAGTGAGTCTCCTGCACATGTACTAACCAGGCCCGTGCCTGCTTGGCTTCCAAGATCCGATGAGATTGGGCACTCCCAGGCAGGTATGGCCGTGAGCCGGAGTACAGTATAGAAAACATAGTATATATAGATTTGTCACAATTTGAAACAACTTCAGCAACAAATGCAACTTTCTTTAACCAGACAACTAAAACACATTTTTATACAATCAGTCGTCAAGTCCTGAATTCCATGATCGCATTCATCCCAGGTAGATTTTTTTTCTTTAAATCCAAAATTCTGACCAATGTAAGAGCTCACAGCACCTGGTATTCCAAGTGAGTCTCCTGCACATGTACTAACCAGGCCCATGCCTGCTTGGCCCCCAAGATCTGACGAGATTGGGCACTCCCGGGTAGGCATGGCCGTGAGCTTGAGTACGGCATAGAAAACATAGTATATATAGATTTGTCACAATTTTAAACAACTTCAGCAACAAAGGCAACTTTCTTTAACCAGACAACTAAAACACCTTTTTCTACAATCAGTCGTCAAGTCCTGAATTCCATGATCGCATTCATCCCAGGTAGATTTTTTTTCTTTAAATCCAAAATTCTGACCAATTTAAAAGCTCACAGCACCCAGTATTCCAAGTGAGTCTCCTGCACATGTACTAACCAGGCCCGTGCCTGCTTGGCTTCCAAGATCTGATGAGATTGGGCACTCCCAGGCAGGTATGGCCATGAGCTGGAGTACAGTATAGAAAACATAGTATATATAGATTTGTCACAATTTTAAACAACTTCAGCAACAAAGGCAACTTTCTTTAACCAGACAACTAAAACACATTTTTATACAATCAGTCGTCAAGTCCTGAATTCCATGATCGCATTCATCCCAGGTAGATTTTTTTCTTTAAATTCAAAATTCTGACCAATTTAAAAGCTCACAGCACCTGGTATTCCAAGTGAGTCTCCTGCACATGTGCTAACCAGGCCCGTGCCTGCTTGGCTTCCAAGATCCAATGAGATTGGGCACTCCCAGGCAGGTATGGCCGTGAGCCGGAGTGCAGTATAGAAAACATAGTATATATAGATTTGTCACAATTTTAAACAACTTCAGCAACAAATGCAACTTTCTTTAACCAGACAACTAAAACACATTTTTCTACAATCAGTCGTCAAGTCCTGAATTCCATGACCGCATTCATCCCAGGTAGATTTTTTTTCTTTAAATCCAAAATTCTGACCAATTTAAAAGCTCACAGCACCTGGTATTCCAAGTGAGTCTCCTGCACATGTACTAACCAGGCCCGTGCCTGCTTGGCTTCCAAGATCCGATGAGATTGGGCACTCCCAGGCAGGTATGGCCATGAGCTGGAGTGCAGCATAGAAAACATAGTATATATAGATTTGTCACAATTTTAAACAACTTCAGCAACAAAGGCAACTTTCTTTAACCAGACAACTAAAACACATTTTTATACAATCAGTCGTCAAGTCCTGAATTCCATGATCGCATTCATCCCAGGTAGATTTTTTTCTTTAAATTCAAAATTCTGACCAATTTAAAAGCTCACAGCACCTGGTATTCCAAGTGAGTCTCCTGCACACGTACTAACCAGGCCCATGCCTGCTTGGCCTGCAAGATCTGACGAGATTGGGCACTCCCAGGTAGGTATGGCCGTGAGCTGGAGTACGGCATAGAAAACATAGTATATATAGATTTGTCACAATTTTAAACAACTTCAGCAACAAAGGCAACTTTCTTTAACCAGACAACTAAAACACATTTTTCTACAATCAGTCGTCAAGTCCTGAATTCCATGATCGCATTCATCCCAGGTAGATTTTTTTTCTTTAAATCCAAAATTCTGACCAATTTAAAAGCTCACAGCACCTGGTATTCCAAGTGAGTCTCCTGCACATGTACTAACCAGGCCCATGCCTGCTTGGCCCCCAAGATCTGACGAGATTGGGCACTCCCGGGTAGGTATGGCCGTGAGCTGGAGTACGGCGTAGAAAACATAGTATATATAGATTTGTCACAATTTTAAACAACTTCAGCAACAAAGGCAACTCTCTTTAACCAGACAACTAAAACACATTTTTCTACAATCAGTCGTCAAGTCCTGAATTCCATGATCGCATTCATCCCAGGTAGATTTTTTTTCTTTAAATCCAAAATTCTGACCAATTTAAAAGCTCACAGCACCCAGTATTCCAAGTGAGTCTCCTGCACATGTACTAACCAGGCCCGTGCCTGCTTGGCTTCCAAGATCTGATGAGATTGGGCACTCCCAGGCAGGTATGGCCATGAGCTGGAGTACAGTATAGAAAACATAGTATATATAGATTTGTCACAATTTTAAACAACTTCAGCAACAAAGGCAACTTTCTTTAACCAGACAACTAAAACACATTTTTATACAATCAGTCGTCAAGTCCTGAATTCCATGATCGCATTCATCCCAGGTAAATATTTTTCTTTAAATTCAAAATTCTGACCAATTTAAAAGCTCACAGCACCTGGTATTCCAAGTGAGTCTCCTGCACATGTGCTAACCAGGCCCGTGCCTGCTTGGCTTCCAAGATCCGACAGGATTGGGCACTCCCAGGCAGGTATGGCCGTGAGCCAGAGTGCAGTATAGAAAACATAGTATATATAGATTTGTCACAATTTTAAACAACTTCAGCAACAAATGCAACTTTCTTTAACCAGACAACTAAAACACATTTTTCTACAATCAGTCGTCAAGTCCTGAATTCCATGATCGCATTCATCCCAGGTAGATTTTTTTTCTTTAAATCCAAAATTCTGACCAATTTAAAAGCTCACAGCACCCAGTATTCCAAGTGAGTCTCCTGCACACGTACTAACCAGGCCCGTGCCTGCTTGGCTTCCAAGATCTGATGAGATCGGGCACTCCCAGGCAGGTATGGCCATGAGCTGGAGTACAGTATAGAAAACATAGTATATATAGATTTGTCACAATTTTAAACAACTTCAGCAACAAAGGCGACTTTCTTTAACCAGACAACTAAAACACATTCTTATACAATCAGTCGTCAAGTCCTGAATTCCATGATTGCATTCATCCCAGGTAGATTTTTTTCTTTAAATTCAAAATTCTGACCAATTTAAAAGCTCACAGCACCTGGTATTCCAAGTGAGTCTCCTGCACATGTACTAACCAGGCCCGTGCCTGCTTGGCTTCCAAGATCCGATGAGATTGGGCACTCCCAGGCAGGTATGGCCATGAGCTGGAGTACAGCATAGAAAACATAGTATATATAGATTTGTCACAATTTTAAACAACTTCAGCAACAAAGGCAACTTTCTTTAACCAGACAACTAAAACACATTTTTATACAATCAGTCGTCAAGTCCTGAATTCCATGATCGCATTAATCCCAGGTAGATTTCTTTCTTTAAATTCAAAATTCTGACCAATTTAAAAGCTCACAGCACCCAGTATTCCAAGTGAGTCCCCTGCACACGTACTAACCAGGCCCGTGCCTGCTTGGCTTCCAAGATCTGATGAGATTGGGCACTCCCAGGCAGGTATGGCCATGAGCTGGAGTACAGTATAGAAAACATAGTATATATAGATTTGTCACAATTTTAAACAACTTCAGCAACAAAGGCAACTTTCTTTAACCAGACAACTAAAACACATTTTTCTACAATCAGTCGTCAAGTCCTGAATTCCATGATCGCATTCATCCCAGGTAGATTTTTTTCTTTAAATTCAAAATTCTGACCAATTTAAAAGCTCACAGCACCTGGTATTCCAAGTGAGTCTCCTGCACATGTACTAACCAGGCCCGTGCCTGCTTGGCTTCCAAGATCCGATGAGATTGGGCACTCCCAGGCAGGTATGGCCGTGAGCCGGAGTACAGTATAGAAAACATAGTATATATAGATTTGTCACAATTTGAAACAACTTCAGCAACAAATGCAACTTTCTTTAACCAGACAACTAAAACACATTTTTCTACAATCAGTCGTCAAGTCCTGAATTCCATGATCGCATTCATCCCAGGTAGATTTTTTTTCTTTAAATCCAAAATTCTGACCAATTTAAAAGCTCACAGCACCTGGTATTCCAAGTGAGTCTCCTGCACATGTACTAACCAGGCCCGTGCCTGCTTGGCTTCCAAGATCTGATGAGATTGGGCACTCCCAGGCAGGTATGGCCATGAGCTGGAGTACAGTATAGAAAACATAGTATATATAGATTTGTCACAATTTTAAACAACTTCAGCAACAAAGGCAACTTTCTTTAACCAGACAACTAAAACACATTTTTATACAATCAGTCGTCAAGTCCTGAATTCCATGATCGCATTCATCCCAGGTAGATTTTTTTCTTTAAATTCAAAATTCTGACCAATTTAAAAGCTCACAGCACCTGGTATTCCAAGTGAGTCTCCTGCACATGTGCTAACCAGGCCCGTGCCTGCTTGGTTTCCAAGATCCAATGAGATTGGGCACTCCCAGGCAGGTATGGCCGTGAGCCGGAGTGCAGTATAGAAAACATAGTATATATAGATTTGTCACAATTTTAAACAACTTCAGCAACAAAGGCAACTTTCTTTAACCAGACAACTAAAACACATTTTTATACAATCAGTCGTCAAGTCCTGAATTCCATGATCGCATTCATCCCAGGTAAATTTTTTTCTTTAAATTCAAAATTCTGACCAATTTAAAAGCTCACAGCACCTGGTATTCCAAGTGAGTCTCCTGCGCATGTGCTAACCAGGCCCGTGCCTGCTTGGCTTCCAAGATCCGACGAGATTGGGCACTCCCAGGCAGGTATGGCCGTGAGCCGGAGTGCAGTATAGAAAACATAGTATATATAGATTTGTCACAATTTTAAACAACTTCAGCAACAAATGCAACTTTCTTTAGCCAGACAACTAAAACACATTTTTCTACAATCAGTCGTCAAGTCCTGAATTCCATGATCGCATTCATCCCAGGTAGATTTTTTTTCTTTAAATCCAAAATTCTGACCAATTTAAAAGCTCACAGCACCCAGTATTCCAAGTGAGTCTCCTGCACACATACTAACCAGGCCCGTGCCTGCTTGGCTTCCAAGATCTGATGAGATTGGGCACTCCCAGGCAGGTATGGCCATGAGCTGGAGTACAGTATAGAAAACATAGTATATATAGATTTGTCACAATTTTAAACAACTTCAGCAACAAATGCAACTTTCTTTAACCAGACAACTAAAACACATTTTTCTACAATCAGTCGTCAAGTCCTGAATTCCATGATCGCATTCATCCCAGGTAGATTTTTTTTCTTTAAATCTAAAATTCTGACCAATTTAAAAGCTCGCAGCACCCAGTATTCCAAGTGAGTCTCCTGCACATGTGCAAACCAGGCCCATGCCTGCTTGGCCCCCAAGATCTGACGAGATTGGGCACTCCCGGGTAGGTATGGCCGTGAGCTGGAGTACGGCATAGAAAACATAGTATATATAGATTTGTCACAATTTTAAACAACTTCAGCAACAAAGGCAACTCTCTTTAACCAGACAACTAAAACACATTTTTCTACAATCAGTCGTCAAGTCCTGAATTCCATGATCGCATTCATCCCAGGTAGATTTTTTTTCTTTAAATCCAAAATTCTGACCAATTTAAAAGCTCACAGCACCCAGTATTCCAAGTGAGTCTCCTGCACATGTACTAACCAGGCCCGTGCCTGCTTGGCTTCCAAGATCTGATGAGATTGGGCACTCCCAGGCAGGTATGGCCATGAGCTGGAGTACAGTATAGAAAACATAGTATATATAGATTTGTCACAATTTTAAACAACTTCAGCAACAAAGGCAACTTTCTTTAACCAGACAACTAAAACACATTTTTATACAATCAGTCGTCAAGTCCTGAATTCCATGATCGCATTCATCCCAGGTAAATATTTTTCTTTAAATTCAAAATTCTGACCAATTTAAAAGCTCACAGCACCTGGTATTCCAAGTGAGTCTCCTGCACATGTGCTAACCAGGCCCGTGCCTGCTTGGCTTCCAAGATCCGACGAGATTGGGCACTCCCAGGCAGGTATGGCCGTGAGCCAGAGTGCAGTATAGAAAACATAGTATATATAGATTTGTCACAATTTTAAACAACTTCAGCAACAAATGCAACTTTCTTTAACCAGACAACTAAAACACATTTTTCTACAATCAGTCGTCAAGTCCTGAATTCCATGATCGCATTCATCCCAGGTAGATTTTTTTTCTTTAAATCCAAAATTCTGACCAATTTAAAAGCTCACAGCACCCAGTATTCCAAGTGAGTCTCCTGCACACGTACTAACCAGGCCCGTGCCTGCTTGGCTTCCAAGATCTGATGAGATCGGGCACTCCCAGGCAGGTATGGCCATGAGCTGGAGTACAGTATAGAAAACATAGTATATATAGATTTGTCACAATTTTAAACAACTTCAGCAACAAATGCAACTTTCTTTAACCAGACAACTAAAACAAATTTTTATACAATCAGTTGTCAAGCCCTGAATTCCATGATCGCATTCATCCCAGTTAGATTTTTTTTCTTTAAATCCAAAATTCTGACCAATTTAAAAGCTCACAGCACCCAGTATTCCAAGTGAGTCCCCTGCACACGTACTAACCAGGCCCGTGCCTGCTTGGCTTCCAAGATCTGATGAGATTGGGCACTCCCAGGCAGGTATGGCCATGAGCTGGAGTACAGTATAGAAAACATAGTATATATAGATTTGTCACAATTTTAAACAACTTCAGCAACAAAGGCAACTTTCTTTAACCAGACAACTAAAACACATTTTTCTACAATCAGTCGTCAAGTCCTGAATTCCATGATCGCATTCATCCCAGGTAGGTTTTTTTCTTTAAATTCAAAATTCTGACCAATTTAAAAGCTCACAGCACCTGGTATTCCAAGTGAGTCTCCTGCACATGTACTAACCAGGCCCGTGCCTGCTTGGCTTCCAAGATCCGATGAGATTGGGCACTCCCAGGCAGGTATGGCCGTGAGCCGGAGTACAGTATAGAAAACATAGTATATATAGATTTGTCACAATTTGAAACAACTTCAGCAACAAATGCAACTTTCTTTAACCAGACAACTAAAACACATTTTTCTACAATCAGTCGTCAAGTCCTGAATTCCATGATCGCATTCATCCCAGGTAGATTTTTTTTCTTTAAATCCAAAATTCTGACCAATTTAAAAGCTCACAGCACCTGGTATTCCAAGTGAGTCTCCTGCACATGTACTAACCAGGCCCGTGCCTGCTTGGCTTCCAAGATCTGATGAGATTGGGCACTCCCAGGCAGGTATGGCCATGAGCTGGAGTACAGTATAGAAAACATAGTATATATAGATTTGTCACAATTTTAAACAACTTCAGCAACAAAGGCAACTTTCTTTAACCAGACAACTAAAACACATTTTTATACAATCAGTCGTCAAGTCCTGAATTCCATGATCGCATTCATCCCAGGTAGATTTTTTTCTTTAAATTCAAAATTCTGACCAATTTAAAAGCTCACAGCACCTGGCATTCCAAGTGAGTCTCCTGCACATGTACTAACCAGGCCCGTGCCTGCTTGGCTTCCAAGATCCGATGAGATTGGGCACTCCCAGGCAGGTATGGCCGTGAGCCGGAGTACAGTATAGAAAACATAGTATATATAGATTTGTCACAATTTGAAACAACTTCAGCAACAAATGCAACTTTCTTTAACCAGACAACTAAAACACATTTTTCTACAATCAGTCGTCAAGTCCTGAATTCCATGATCGCATTCATCCCAGGTAGATTTTTTTTCTTTAAATCCAAAATTCTGACCAATTTAAAAGCTCACAGCACCTGGTATTCCAAGTGAGTCTCCTGCACATGTACTAACCAGGCCCATGCCTGCTTGGCCCCCAAGATCTGACGAGATTGGGCACTCCCGGGTAGGCATGGCCGTGAGCTTGAGTACAGCATAGAAAACATAGTATATATAGATTTGTCACAATTTTAAACAACTTCAGCAACAAAGGCAACTTTCTTTAACCAGACAACTAAAACACATTTTTCTCCAATCAGTCGTCAAGTCCTGAATTCCATGATCGCATTCATCCCAGGTAGATTTTTTTTCTTTAAATCCAAAATTCTGACCAATTTAAAAGCTCACAGCACCCAGTATTCCAAGTGAGTCTCCTGCACATGTACTAACCAGGCCCGTGCCTGCTTGGCTTCCAAGATCTGATGAGATTGGGCACTCCCAGGCAGGTATGGCCATGAGCTGGAGTACAGTATAGAAAACATAGTATATATAGATTTGTCACAATTTTAAACAACTTCAGCAACAAAGGCAACTTTCTTTAACCAGACAACTAAAACACATTTTTATACAATCAGTCGTCAAGTCCTGAATTCCATGATCGCATTCATCCCAGGTAGATTTTTTTCTTTAAATTCAAAATTCTGACCAATTTAAAAGCTCACAGCACCTGGTATTCCAAGTGAGTCTCCTGCACATGTGCTAACCAGGCCCGTGCCTGCTTGGTTTCCAAGATCCAATGAGATTGGGCACTCCCAGGCAGGTATGGCCGTGAGCCGGAGTGCAGTATAGAAAACATAGTATATATAGATTTGTCACAATTTTAAACAACTTCAGCAACAAAGGCAACTTTCTTTAACCAGACAACTAAAACACATTTTTATACAATCAGTCGTCAAGTCCTGAATTCCATGATCGCATTCATCCCAGGTAAATTTTTTTCTTTAAATTCAAAATTCTGACCAATTTAAAAGCTCACAGCACCTGGTATTCCAAGTGAGTCTCCTGCGCATGTGCTAACCAGGCCCGTGCCTGCTTGGCTTCCAAGATCCGACGAGATTGGGCACTCCCAGGCAGGTATGGCCGTGAGCCGGAGTGCAGTATAGAAAACATAGTATATATAGATTTGTCACAATTTTAAACAACTTCAGCAACAAATGCAACTTTCTTTAGCCAGACAACTAAAACACATTTTTCTACAATCAGTCGTCAAGTCCTGAATTCCATGATCGCATTCATCCCAGGTAGATTTTTTTTCTTTAAATCCAAAATTCTGACCAATTTAAAAGCTCACAGCACCCAGTATTCCAAGTGAGTCTCCTGCACACATACTAACCAGGCCTGTGCCTGCTTGGCTTCCAAGATCTGATGAGATTGGGCACTCCCAGGCAGGTATGGCCATGAGCTGGAGTACAGTATAGAAAACATAGTATATATAGATTTGTCACAATTTTAAACAACTTCAGCAACAAATGCAACTTTCTTTAACCAGACAACTAAAACACATTTTTCTACAATCAGTCGTCAAGTCCTGAATTCCATGATCGCATTCATCCCAGGTAGATTTTTTTTCTTTAAATCTAAAATTCTGACCAATTTAAAAGCTCGCAGCACCCAGTATTCCAAGTGAGTCTCCTGCACATGTGCAAACCAGGCCCGTGCCTGCTTGGCTTCCAAGATCCGATGAGATTGGGCACTCCCAGGCAGGTATGGCCATGAGCTGGAGTACAGTATAGAAAACATAGTATATATAGATTTGTCACAATTTTAAACAACTTCAGCAACAAAGGCAACTTTCTTTAACCAGACAACTAAAACACATTTTTCTACAATCAGTCGTCAAGTCCTGAATTCCATGATCGCATTCATCCCAGGTAGATTTTTTTCTTTAAATTCAAAATTCTGACCAATTTAAAAGCTCACAGCACCTGGTATTCCAAGTGAGTCTCCTGCACATGTACTAACCAGGCCCGTGCCTGCTTGGCTTCCAAGATCCGATGAGATTGGGCACTCCCAGGCAGGTATGGCCGTGAGCCGGAGCACAGTATAGAAAACATAGTATATATAGATTTGTCACAATTTGAAACAACTTCAGCAACAAATGCAACTTTCTTTAACCAGACAACTAAAACACATTTTTCAACAATCAGTCGTCAAGTCCTGAATTCCATGATCGCATTCATCCCAGGTAGATTTTTTTTCTTTAAATCCAAAATTCTGACCAATTTAAAAGCTCACAGCACCTGGTATTCCAAGTGAGTCTCCTGCACATGTACTAACCAGGCCCATGCCTGCTTGGCCCCCAAGATCTGACGAGATTGGGCACTCCCGGGTAGGCATGGCCGTGAGCTTGAGTACGGCATAGAAAACATAGTATATATAGATTTGTCACAATTTTAAACAACTTCAGCAACAAAGGCAACTTTCTTTAACCAGACAACTAAAACACATTTTTCTACAATCAGTCGTCAAGTCCTGAATTCCATGATCGCATTCATCCCAGGTAGATTTTTTTTCTTTAAATCCAAAATTCTGACCAATTTAAAAGCTCACAGCACCCAGTATTCCAAGTGAGTCTCCTGCACATGTACTAACCAGGCCCGTGCCTGCTTGGCTTCCAAGATCTGATGAGATTGGGCACTCCCAGGCAGGTATGGCCATGAGCTGGAGTACAGTATAGAAAACATAGTATATATAGATTTGTCACAATTTTAAACAACTTCAGCAACAAAGGCAACTTTCTTTAACCAGACAACTAAAACACATTTTTATACAATCAGTCGTCAAGTCCTGAATTCCATGATCGCATTCATCCCAGGTAGATTTTTTTCTTTAAATTCAAAATTCTGACCAATTTAAAAGCTCACAGCACCTGGTATTCCAAGTGAGTCTCCTGCACATGTGCTAACCAGGCCCGTGCCTGCTTGGCTTCCAAGATCCAATGAGATTGGGCACTCCCAGGCAGGTATGGCCGTGAGCCAGAGTGCAGTATAGAAAACATAGTATATATAGATTTGTCACAATTTTAAACAACTTCAGCAACAAATGCAACTTTCTTTAACCAGACAACTAAAACACATTTTTCTACAATCAGTCGTCAAGTCCTGAATTCCATGACCGCATTCATCCCAGGTAGATTTTTTTTCTTTAAATCCAAAATTCTGACCAATTTAAAAGCTCACAGCACCTGGTATTCCAAGTGAGTCTCCTGCACATGTACTAACCAGGCCCGTGCCTGCTTGGCTTCCAAGATCCGATGAGATTGGGCACTCCCAGGCAGGTATGGCCGTGAGCTGTAGTACAGTATAGAAAACATAGTATATATAGATTTGTCACAATTTTAAACAACTTCAGCAACAAATGCAACTTTCTTTAACCAGACAACTAAAACACATTTTTCTACAATCAGTCGTCAAGTCCTGAATTCCATGATCGCATTCATCCCAGGTAGATTTTTTTCTTTAAATTCAAAATTCTGACCAATTTAAAAGCTCACAGCACCTGGTATTCCAAGTGAGTCTCCTGCACATGTACTAACCAGGCCCGTGCCTGCTTGGCTTCCAAGATCTGATGAGATTGGGCACTCCCAGGCAGGTATGGCCATGAGCTGGAGTGCAGTATAGAAAACATAGTATATATAGATTTGTCACAATTTTAAACAACTTCAGCAACAAAGGCAACTTTCTTTAACCAGACAACTAAAACACATTTTTATACAATCAGTCGTCAAGTCCTGAATTCCATGATCGCATTCATCCCAGGTAGATTTTTTTCTTTAAATTCAAAATTCTGACCAATTTAAAAGCTCACAGCACCTGGTATTCCAAGTGAGTCTCCTGCACATGTGCTAACCAGGCCCGTGCCTGCTTGGTTTCCAAGATCCAATGAGATTGGGCACTCCCAGGCAGGTATGGCCGTGAGCCGGAGTGCAGTATAGAAAACATAGTATATATAGATTTGTCACAATTTTAAACAACTTCAGCAACAAAGGCAACTTTCTTTAACCAGACAACTAAAACACATTTTTATACAATCAGTCGTCAAGTCCTGAATTCCATGATCGCATTCATCCCAGGTAAATTTTTTTCTTTAAATTCAAAATTCTGACCAATTTAAAAGCTCACAGCACCTGGTATTCCAAGTGAGTCTCCTGCGCATGTGCTAACCAGGCCCGTGCCTGCTTGGCTTCCAAGATCCGACGAGATTGGGCACTCCCAGGCAGGTATGGCCGTGAGCCGGAGTGCAGTATAGAAAACATAGTATATATAGATTTGTCACAATTTTAAACAACTTCAGCAACAAATGCAACTTTCTTTAGCCAGACAACTAAAACACATTTTTCTACAATCAGTCGTCAAGTCCTGAATTCCATGATCGCATTCATCCCAGGTAGATTTTTTTTCTTTAAATCCAAAATTCTGACCAATTTAAAAGCTCACAGCACCCAGTATTCCAAGTGAGTCTCCTGCACACATACTAACCAGGCCTGTGCCTGCTTGGCTTCCAAGATCTGATGAGATTGGGCACTCCCAGGCAGGTATGGCCATGAGCTGGAGTACAGTATAGAAAACATAGTATATATAGATTTGTCACAATTTTAAACAACTTCAGCAACAAATGCAACTTTCTTTAACCAGACAACTAAAACACATTTTTCTACAATCAGTCGTCAAGTCCTGAATTCCATGATCGCATTCATCCCAGGTAGATTTTTTTTCTTTAAATCTAAAATTCTGACCAATTTAAAAGCTCGCAGCACCCAGTATTCCAAGTGAGTCTCCTGCACATGTGCAAACCAGGCCCGTGCCTGCTTGGCTTCCAAGATCCGATGAGATTGGGCACTCCCAGGCAGGTATGGCCATGAGCTGGAGTACAGTATAGAAAACATAGTATATATAGATTTGTCACAATTTTAAACAACTTCAGCAACAAAGGCAACTTTCTTTAACCAGACAACTAAAACACATTTTTCTACAATCAGTCGTCAAGTCCTGAATTCCATGATCGCATTCATCCCAGGTAGATTTTTTTCTTTAAATTCAAAATTCTGACCAATTTAAAAGCTCACAGCACCTGGTATTCCAAGTGAGTCTCCTGCACATGTACTAACCAGGCCCGTGCCTGCTTGGCTTCCAAGATCCGATGAGATTGGGCACTCCCAGGCAGGTATGGCCGTGAGCCGGAGCACAGTATAGAAAACATAGTATATATAGATTTGTCACAATTTGAAACAACTTCAGCAACAAATGCAACTTTCTTTAACCAGACAACTAAAACACATTTTTCTACAATCAGTCGTCAAGTCCTGAATTCCATGATCGCATTCATCCCAGGTAGATTTTTTTTCTTTAAATCCAAAATTCTGACCAATTTAAAAGCTCACAGCACCTGGTATTCCAAGTGAGTCTCCTGCACATGTACTAACCAGGCCCATGCCTGCTTGGCCCCCAAGATCTGACGAGATTGGGCACTCCCGGGTAGGCATGGCCGTGAGCTTGAGTACGGCATAGAAAACATAGTATATATAGATTTGTCACAATTTTAAACAACTTCAGCAACAAAGGCAACTTTCTTTAACCAGACAACTAAAACACATTTTTCTACAATCAGTCGTCAAGTCCTGAATTCCATGATCGCATTCATCCCAGGTAGATTTTTTTTCTTTAAATCCAAAATTCTGACCAATTTAAAAGCTCACAGCACCCAGTATTCCAAGTGAGTCTCCTGCACATGTACTAACCAGGCCCGTGCCTGCTTGGCTTCCAAGATCTGATGAGATTGGGCACTCCCAGGCAGGTATGGCCATGAGCTGGAGTACAGTATAGAAAACATAGTATATATAGATTTGTCACAATTTTAAACAACTTCAGCAACAAAGGCAACTTTCTTTAACCAGACAACTAAAACACATTTTTATACAATCAGTCGTCAAGTCCTGAATTCCATGATCGCATTCATCCCAGGTAGATTTTTTTCTTTAAATTCAAAATTCTGACCAATTTAAAAGCTCACAGCACCTGGTATTCCAAGTGAGTCTCCTGCACATGTGCTAACCAGGCCCGTGCCTGCTTGGCTTCCAAGATCCAATGAGATTGGGCACTCCCAGGCAGGTATGGCCGTGAGCCAGAGTGCAGTATAGAAAACATAGTATATATAGATTTGTCACAATTTTAAACAACTTCAGCAACAAATGCAACTTTCTTTAACCAGACAACTAAAACACATTTTTCTACAATCAGTTGTCAAGTCCTGAATTCCATGACCGCATTCATCCCAGGTAGATTTTTTTTCTTTAAATCCAAAATTCTGACCAATTTAAAAGCTCACAGCACCTGGTATTCCAAGTGAGTCTCCTGCACATGTACTAACCAGGCCCGTGCCTGCTTGGCTTCCAAGATCCGATGAGATTGGGCACTCCCAGGCAGGTATGGCCGTGAGCTGTAGTACAGTATAGAAAACATAGTATATATAGATTTGTCACAATTTTAAACAACTTCAGCAACAAATGCAACTTTCTTTAACCAGACAACTAAAACACATTTTTCTACAATCAGTCGTCAAGTCCTGAATTCCATGATCGCATTCATCCCAGGTAGATTTTTTTCTTTAAATTCAAAATTCTGACCAATTTAAAAGCTCACAGCACCTGGTATTCCAAGTGAGTCTCCTGCACATGTACTAACCAGGCCCGTGCCTGCTTGGCTTCCAAGATCTGATGAGATTGGGCACTCCCAGGCAGGTATGGCCATGAGCTGGAGTGCAGTATAGAAAACATAGTATATATAGATTTGTCACAATTTTAAACAACTTCAGCAACAAAGGCAACTTTCTTTAACCAGACAACTAAAACACATTTTTATACAATCAGTCGTCAAGTCCTGAATTCCATGATCGCATTCATCCCAGGTAGATTTTTTTCTTTAAATTCAAAATTCTGACCAATTTAAAAGCCCACAGCACCTGGTATTCCAAGTGAGTCTCCTGCACATGTGCTAACCAGGCCCGTGCCTGCTTGGCTTCCAAGATCCAATGAGATTGGGCACTCCCAGGCAGGTATGGCCGTGAGCCGGAGTGCAGTATAGAAAACATAGTATATATAGATTTGTCACAATTTTAAACAACTTCAGCAACAAATGCAACTTTCTTTAACCAGACAACTAAAACACATTTTTCTACAATCAGTCGTCAAGTCCTGAATTCCATGACCGCATTCATCCCAGGTAGATTTTTTTTCTTTAAATCCAAAATTCTGACCAATTTAAAAGCTCACAGCACCTGGTATTCCAAGTGAGTCTCCTGCACATGTACTAACCAGGCCCGTGCCTGCTTGGCTTCCAAGATCCGATGAGATTGGGCACTCCCAGGCAGGTATGGCCGTGAGCTGTAGTACAGTATAGAAAACATAGTATATATAGATTTGTCACAATTTTAAACAACTTCAGCAACAAATGCAACTTTCTTTAACCAGACAACTAAAACACATTTTTCTACAATCAGTCGTCAAGTCCTGAATTCCATGATCGCATTCATCCCAGGTAGATTTTTTTTCTTTAAATCCAAAATTCTGACCAAGTTAAAAGCTCACAGCACCCAGTATTCCAAGTGAGTCTCCTGCACATGTACTAACCAGGCCCGTGCCTGCTTGGCTTCCAAGATCTGATGAGATTGGGCACTCCCAGGCAGGTATGGCCATGAGCTGGAGTACAGTATAGAAAACATAGTATATATAGATTTGTCACAATTTTAAACAACTTCAGCAACAAAGGCAACTTTCTTTAACCAGACAACTAAAACACATTTTTATACAATCAGTCGTCAAGTCCTGAATTCCATGATCGCATTCATCCCAGGTAGATTTTTTTCTTTAAATTGAAAATTCTGACCAATTTAAAAGCTCACAGCACCTGGTATTCCAAGTGAGTCTCCTGCACATGTGCTAACCAGGCCCGTGCCTGCTTGGTTTCCAAGATCCAATGAGATTGGGCACTCCCAGGCAGGTATGGCCGTGAGCCGGAGTGCAGTATAGAAAACATAGTATATATAGATTTGTCACAATTTTAAACAACTTCAGCAACAAAGGCAACTTTCTTTAACCAGACAACTAAAACACATTTTTATACAATCAGTCGTCAAGTCCTGAATTCCATGATCGCATTCATCCCAGGTAAATTTTTTTCTTTAAATTCAAAATTCTGACCAATTTAAAAGCTCACAGCACCTGGTATTCCAAGTGAGTCTCCTGCGCATGTGCTAACCAGGCCCGTGCCTGCTTGGCTTCCAAGATCCGACGAGATTGGGCACTCCCAGGCAGGTATGGCCGTGAGCCGGAGTGCAGTATAGAAAACATAGTATATATAGATTTGTCACAATTTTAAACAACTTCAGCAACAAATGCAACTTTCTTTAGCCAGACAACTAAAACACATTTTTCTACAATCAGTCGTCAAGTCCTGAATTCCATGATCGCATTCATCCCAGGTAGATTTTTTTTCTTTAAATCCAAAATTCTGACCAATTTAAAAGCTCACAGCACCCAGTATTCCAAGTGAGTCTCCTGCACACATACTAACCAGGCCTGTGCCTGCTTGGCTTCCAAGATCTGATGAGATTGGGCACTCCCAGGCAGGTATGGCCATGAGCTGGAGTACAGTATAGAAAACATAGTATATATAGATTTGTCACAATTTTAAACAACTTCAGCAACAAATGCAACTTTCTTTAACCAGACAACTAAAACACATTTTTCTACAATCAGTCGTCAAGTCCTGAATTCCATGATCGCATTCATCCCAGGTAGATTTTTTTTCTTTAAATCTAAAATTCTGACCAATTTAAAAGCTCGCAGCACCCAGTATTCCAAGTGAGTCTCCTGCACATGTGCAAACCAGGCCCGTGCCTGCTTGGCTTCCAAGATCCGATGAGATTGGGCACTCCCAGGCAGGTATGGCCATGAGCTGGAGTACAGTATAGAAAACATAGTATATATAGATTTGTCACAATTTTAAACAACTTCAGCAACAAAGGCAACTTTCTTTAACCAGACAACTAAAACACATTTTTCTACAATCAGTCGTCAAGTCCTGAATTCCATGATCGCATTCATCCCAGGTAGATTTTTTTCTTTAAATTCAAAATTCTGACCAATTTAAAAGCTCACAGCACCTGGTATTCCAAGTGAGTCTCCTGCACATGTACTAACCAGGCCCGTGCCTGCTTGGCTTCCAAGATCCGATGAGATTGGGCACTCCCAGGCAGGTATGGCCGTGAGCCGGAGTACAGTATAGAAAACATAGTATATATAGATTTGTCACAATTTGAAACAACTTCAGCAACAAATGCAACTTTCTTTAACCAGACAACTAAAACACATTTTTCTACAATCAGTCGTCAAGTCCTGAATTCCATGATCGCATTCATCCCAGGTAGATTTTTTTTCTTTAAATCCAAAATTCTGACCAATTTAAAAGCTCACAGCACCTGGTATTCCAAGTGAGTCTCCTGCACATGTACTAACCAGGCCCATGCCTGCTTGGCCCCCAAGATCTGACGAGATTGGGCACTCCCGGGTAGGCATGGCCGTGAGCTTGAGTACGGCATAGAAAACATAGTATATATAGATTTGTCACAATTTTAAACAACTTCAGCAACAAAGGCAACTTTCTTTAACCAGACAACTAAAACACATTTTTCTACAATCAGTCGTCAAGTCCTGAATTCCATGATCGCATTCATCCCAGGTAGATTTTTTTTCTTTAAATCCAAAATTCTGACCAATTTAAAAGCTCACAGCACCCAGTATTCCAAGTGAGTCTCCTGCACATGTACTAACCAGGCCCGTGCCTGCTTGGCTTCCAAGATCTGATGAGATTGGGCACTCCCAGGCAGGTATGGCCATGAGCTGGAGTACAGTATAGAAAACATAGTATATATAGATTTGTCACAATTTTAAACAACTTCAGCAACAAAGGCAACTTTCTTTAACCAGACAACTAAAACACATTTTTATACAATCAGTCGTCAAGTCCTGAATTCCATGATCGCATTCATCCCAGGTAGATTTTTTTCTTTAAATTCAAAATTCTGACCAATTTAAAAGCTCACAGCACCTGGTATTCCAAGTGAGTCTCCTGCACATGTGCTAACCAGGCCCGTGCCTGCTTGGCTTCCAAGATCCAATGAGATTGGGCACTCCCAGGCAGGTATGGCCGTGAGCCGGAGTGCAGTATAGAAAACATAGTATATATAGATTTGTCACAATTTTAAACAACTTCAGCAACAAATGCAACTTTCTTTAACCAGACAACTAAAACACATTTTTCTACAATCAGTCGTCAAGTCCTGAATTCCATGACCGCATTCATCCCAGGTAGATTTTTTTTCTTTAAATCCAAAATTCTGACCAATTTAAAAGCTCACAGCACCTGGTATTCCAAGTGAGTCTCCTGCACATGTACTAACCAGGCCCGTGCCTGCTTGGCTTCCAAGATCCGATGAGATTGGGCACTCCCAGGCAGGTATGGCCGTGAGCTGTAGTACAGTATAGAAAACATAGTATATATAGATTTGTCACAATTTTAAACAACTTCAGCAACAAATGCAACTTTCTTTAACCAGACAACTAAAACACATTTTTCTACAATCAGTCGTCAAGTCCTGAATTCCATGATCGCATTCATCCCAGGTAGATTTTTTTCTTTAAATTCAAAATTCTGACCAATTTAAAAGCTCACAGCACCTGGTATTCCAAGTGAGTCTCCTGCACATGTACTAACCAGGCCCGTGCCTGCTTGGCTTCCAAGATCTGATGAGATTGGGCACTCCCAGGCAGGTATGGCCATGAGCTGGAGTGCAGTATAGAAAACATAGTATATATAGATTTGTCACAATTTTAAACAACTTCAGCAACAAAGGCAACTTTCTTTAACCAGACAACTAAAACACATTTTTATACAATCAGTCGTCAAGTCCTGAATTCCATGATCGCATTCATCCCAGGTAGATTTTTTTCTTTAAATTCAAAATTCTGACCAATTTAAAAGCCCACAGCACCTGGTATTCCAAGTGAGTCTCCTGCACATGTGCTAACCAGGCCCGTGCCTGCTTGGCTTCCAAGATCCAATGAGATTGGGCACTCCCAGGCAGGTATGGCCGTGAGCCGGAGTGCAGTATAGAAAACATAGTATATATAGATTTGTCACAATTTTAAACAACTTCAGCAACAAATGCAACTTTCTTTAACCAGACAACTAAAACACATTTTTCTACAATCAGTCGTCAAGTCCTGAATTCCATGACCGCATTCATCCCAGGTAGATTTTTTTTCTTTAAATCCAAAATTCTGACCAATTTAAAAGCTCACAGCACCTGGTATTCCAAGTGAGTCTCCTGCACATGTACTAACCAGGCCCGTGCCTGCTTGGCTTCCAAGATCCGATGAGATTGGGCACTCCCAGGCAGGTATGGCCGTGAGCTGTAGTACAGTATAGAAAACATAGTATATATAGATTTGTCACAATTTTAAACAACTTCAGCAACAAATGCAACTTTCTTTAACCAGACAACTAAAACACATTTTTCTACAATCAGTCGTCAAGTCCTGAATTCCATGATCGCATTCATCCCAGGTAGATTTTTTTCTTTAAATTCAAAATTCTGACCAATTTAAAAGCTCACAGCACCTGGTATTCCAAGTGAGTCTCCTGCACGTGTACTAACCAGGCCCGTGCCTGCTTGGCTTCCAAGATCCGATGAGATTGGGCACTCCCAGGCAGGTATGGCCATGAGCCGGAGTACAGTATAGAAAACATAGTATATATAGATTTGTCACAATTTGAAACAACTTCAGCAACAAATGCAACTTTCTTTAACCAGACAACTAAAACACATTTTTCTACAATCAGTTGTCAAGTCCTGAATTCCATGATCGCATTCATCCCAGGTAGATTTTTTTTCTTTAAATCCAAAATTCTGACCAATTTAAAAGCTCACAGCACCTGGTATTCCAAGTGAGTCTCCTGCACATGTACTAACCAGGCCCATGCCTGCTTGGCCCCCAAGATCTGACGAGATTGGGCACTCCCGGGTAGGCATGGCCGTGAGCTTGAGTACGGCATAGAAAACATAGTATATATAGATTTGTCACAATTTTAAACAACTTCAGCAACAAAGGCAACTTTCTTTAACCAGACAACTAAAACACATTTTTCTACAATCAGTCGTCAAGTCCTGAATTCCATGATCGCATTCATCCCAGGTAGATTTTTTTTCTTTAAATCCAAAATTCTGACCAATTTAAAAGCTCACAGCACCCAGTATTCCAAGTGAGTCTCCTGCACATGTACTAACCAGGCCCGTGCCTGCTTGGCTTCCAAGATCTGATGAGATTGGGCACTCCCAGGCAGGTATGGCCATGAGCTGGAGTACAGTATAGAAAACATAGTATATATAGATTTGTCACAATTTTAAACAACTTCAGCAACAAAGGCAACTTTCTTTAACCAGACAACTAAAACACATTTTTATACAATCAGTCGTCAAGTCCTGAATTCCATGATCGCATTCATCCCAGGTAGATTTTTTTCTTTAAATTCAAAATTCTGACCAATTTAAAAGCTCACAGCACCTGGTATTCCAAGTGAGTCTCCTGCACATGTGCTAACCAGGCCCGTGCCTGCTTGGCTTCCAAGATCCAATGAGATTGGGCACTCCCAGGCAGGTATGGCCGTGAGCCGGAGTGCAGTATAGAAAACATAGTATATATAGATTTGTCACAATTTTAAACAACTTCAGCAACAAATGCAACTTTCTTTAACCAGACAACTAAAACACATTTTTCTACAATCAGTCGTCAAGTCCTGAATTCCATGATCGCATTCATCCCAGGTAGATTTTTTTCTTTAAATTCAAAATTCTGACCAATTTAAAAGCTCACAGCACCTGGTATTCCAAGTGAGTCTCCTGCACATGTACTAACCAGGCCCGTGCCTGCTTGGCTTCCAAGATCTGATGAGATTGGGCACTCCCAGGCAGGTATGGCCATGAGCTGGAGTGCAGTATAGAAAACATAGTATATATAGATTTGTCACAATTTTAAACAACTTCAGCAACAAAGGCAACTTTCTTTAACCAGACAACTAAAACACATTTTTATACAATCAGTCGTCAAGTCCTGAATTCCATGATCGCATTCATCCCAGGTAGATTTTTTTCTTTAAATTCAAAATTCTGACCAATTTAAAAGCTCACAGCACCTGGTATTCCAAGTGAGTCTCCTGCACATGTGCTAACCAGGCCCGTGCCTGCTTGGCTTCCAAGATCCAATGAGATTGGGCACTCCCAGGCAGGTATGGCCGTGAGCCGGAGTGCAGTATAGAAAACATAGTATATATAGATTTGTCACAATTTTAAACAACTTCAGCAACAAATGCAACTTTCTTTAACCAGACAACTAAAACACATTTTTCTACAATCAGTCGTCAAGTCCTGAATTCCATGACCGCATTCATCCCAGGTAGATTTTTTTTCTTTAAATCCAAAATTCTGACCAATTTAAAAGCTCACAGCACCTGGTATTCCAAGTGAGTCTCCTGCACATGTACTAACCAGGCCCGTGCCTGCTTGGCTTCCAAGATCCGATGAGATTGGGCACTCCCAGGCAGGTATGGCCGTGAGCTGTAGTACAGTATAGAAAACATAGTATATATAGATTTGTCACAATTTTAAACAACTTCAGCAACAAATGCAACTTTCTTTAACCAGACAACTAAAACACATTTTTCTACAATCAGTCGTCAAGTCCTGAATTCCATGATCGCATTCATCCCAGGTAGATTTTTTTCTTTAAATTCAAAATTCTGACCAATTTAAAAGCTCACAGCACCTGGTATTCCAAGTGAGTCTCCTGCACATGTACTAACCAGGCCCGTGCCTGCTTGGCTTCCAAGATCCGATGAGATTGGGCACTCCCAGGCAGGTATGGCCATGAGCCGGAGTACAGTATAGAAAACATAGTATATATAGATTTGTCACAATTTGAAACAACTTCAGCAACAAATGCAACTTTCTTTAACCAGACAACTAAAACACATTTTTCTACAATCAGTTGTCAAGTCCTGAATTCCATGATCGCATTCATCCCAGGTAGATTTTTTTTCTTTAAATCCAAAATTCTGACCAATTTAAAAGCTCACAGCACCTGGTATTCCAAGTGAGTCTCCTGCACATGTACTAACCAGGCCCATGCCTGCTTGGCCCCCAAGATCTGACGAGATTGGGCACTCCCGGGTAGGCATGGCCGTGAGCTTGAGTACGGCATAGAAAACATAGTATATATAGATTTGTCACAATTTTAAACAACTTCAGCAACAAAGGCAACTTTCTTTAACCAGACAACTAAAACACATTTTTCTACAATCAGTCGTCAAGTCCTGAATTCCATGATCGCATTCATCCCAGGTAGATTTTTTTTCTTTAAATCCAAAATTCTGACCAATTTAAAAGCTCACAGCACCCAGTATTCCAAGTGAGTCTCCTGCACATGTACTAACCAGGCCCGTGCCTGCTTGGCTTCCAAGATCTGATGAGATTGGGCACTCCCAGGCAGGTATGGCCATGAGCTGGAGTACAGTATAGAAAACATAGTATATATAGATTTGTCACAATTTTAAACAACTTCAGCAACAAAGGCAACTTTCTTTAACCAGACAACTAAAACACATTTTTATACAATCAGTCGTCAAGTCCTGAATTCCATGATCGCATTCATCCCAGGTAGATTTTTTTCTTTAAATTCAAAATTCTGACCAATTTAAAAGCTCACAGCACCTGGTATTCCAAGTGAGTCTCCTGCACATGTGCTAACCAGGCCCGTGCCTGCTTGGCTTCCAAGATCCAATGAGATTGGGCACTCCCAGGCAGGTACGGCCGTGAGCCGGAGTGCAGTATAGAAAACATAGTATATATAGATTTGTCACAATTTTAAACAACTTCAGCAACAAATGCAACTTTCTTTAACCAGACAACTAAAACACATTTTTCTACAATCAGTCGTCAAGTCCTGAATTCCATGACCGCATTCATCCCAGGTAGATTTTTTTTCTTTAAATCCAAAATTCTGACCAATTTAAAAGCTCACAGCACCTGGTATTCCAAGTGAGTCTCCTGCACATGTACTAACCAGGCCCGTGCCTGCTTGGCTTCCAAGATCCGATGAGATTGGGCACTCCCAGGCAGGTATGGCCGTGAGCTGTAGTACAGTATAGAAAACATAGTATATATAGATTTGTCACAATTTTAAACAACTTCAGCAACAAATGCAACTTTCTTTAACCAGACAACTAAAACACATTTTTCTACAATCAGTCGTCAAGTCCTGAATTCCATGATCGCATTCATCCCAGGTAGATTTTTTTCTTTAAATTCAAAATTCTGACCAATTTAAAAGCTCACAGCACCTGGTATTCCAAGTGAGTCTCCTGCACACGTACTAACCAGGCCCATGCCTGCTTGGCCTGCAAGATCTGACGAGATTGGGCACTCCCAGGTAGGTATGGCCGTGAGCTGGAGTACGGCATAGAAAACATAGTATATATAGATTTGTCACAATTTTAAACAACTTCAGCAACAAAGGCAACTTTCTTTAACCAGACAACTAAAACACATTTTTCTACAATCAGTCGTCAAGTCCTGAATTCCATGATCGCATTCATCCCAGGTAGATTTTTTTTCTTTAAATCCAAAATTCTGACCAATTTAAAAGCTCACAGCACCTGGTATTCCAAGTGAGTCTCCTGCACATGTACTAACCAGGCCCATGCCTGCTTGGCCCCCAAGATCTGACGAGATTGGGCACTCCCGGGTAGGTATGGCCGTGAGCTGGAGTACGGCATAGAAAACATAGTATATATAGATTTGTCACAATTTTAAACAACTTCAGCAACAAAGGCAACTCTCTTTAACCAGACAACTAAAACACATTTTTCTACAATCAGTCGTCAAGTCCTGAATTCCATGATCGCATTCATCCCAGGTAGATTTTTTTTCTTTAAATTCAAAATTCTGACCAATTTAAAAGCTCACAGCACCTGGTATTCCAAGTGAGTCTCCTGCACATGTGCTAACCAGGCCCGTGCCTGCTTGGCTTCCAAGATCCGACGAGATTGGGCACTCCCAGGCAGGTATGGCCGTGAGCCAGAGTGCAGTATAGAAAACATAGTATATATAGATTTGTCACAATTTTAAACAACTTCAGCAACAAATGCAACTTTCTTTAACCAGACAACTAAAACACATTTTTCTACAATCAGTCGTCAAGTCCTGAATTCCATGATCGCATTCATCCCAGGTAGATTTTTTTTCTTTAAATCCAAAATTCTGACCAATTTAAAAGCTCACAGCACCCAGTATTCCAAGTGAGTCTCCTGCACACGTACTAACCAGGCCCGTGCCTGCTTGGCTTCCAAGATCCGATGAGATCGGGCACTCCCAGGCAGGTATGGCCATGAGCTGGAGTACAGTATAGAAAACATAGTATATATAGATTTGTCACAATTTTAAACAACTTCAGCAACAAATGCAACTTTCTTTAACCAGACAACTAAAACACATTTTTCTACAATCAGTCGTCAAGTCCTGAATTCCATGATCGCATTAATCCCAGGTAGATTTCTTTTCTTTAAATCTAAAATTCTGACCAATTTAAAAGCTCGCAGCACCCAGTATTCCAAGTGAGTCTCCTGCACATGTGCAAACCAGGCCCGTGCCTGCTTGGCTTCCAAGATCCTATGAGATTGGGCACTCCCAGGCAGGTATGGCCATGAGCTGGAGTACAGTATAGAAAACATAGTATATATAGATTTGTCACAATTTTAAACAACTTCAGCAACAAAGGCAACTTTCTTTCACCAGACAACTAAAACACATTTTTATACAATCAGTCGTCAAGTCCTGAATTCCATGATCGCATTAATCCCAGGTAGATTTCTTTCTTTAAATTCAAAATTCTGACCAATTTAAAAGCTCACAGCACCTGGTATTCCAAGTGAGTCTCCTGCACACGTACTAACCAGGCCCGTGCCCGCTTGGCTCCCAAGATCTGACGAGATTGGGCACTCCCAGGTAGGCATGGCCGCAAGCTGGAGTACAGCATAGAAAACATAGTATATATAGATTTGTCACAATTTTCAACAACTTCAGCAACAAAAGGCAACTTTCTTTAACCAGACAACTAAAACAAATTTTTATACAATCAGTTGTCAAGCCCTGAATTCCATGATCGCATTCATCCCAGTTAGATTTTTTTTCTTTAAATCCAAAATTCTGACCAATTTAAAAGCTCACAGCACCCAGTATTCCA
This sequence comes from Brachionichthys hirsutus, assembly GCF_040956055.1. Lineage (NCBI taxonomy): Eukaryota > Metazoa > Chordata > Actinopteri > Lophiiformes > Brachionichthyidae > Brachionichthys > Brachionichthys hirsutus. The sequence goes on from NW_027180332.1 coordinate 466,243, forward strand.
AGTGCGTCTCCTGCACACGCACTAACCAGGCCCATGCCTGCTTGGCTTCCAGGATCTGACTAGATTGGGCACTCCCAGGTCGGTATGGCCGTGAGCTGAACGACTGTATAGAAAACTTGGTATTTATAGATTTATCACAATTTTAAACAACTTCAGCAACAAAGGCGACTTTCTTTAACCAGACAACTAAAACACATTCTTATACAATCAGTCGTCAAGTCCTGAATTCCATGATTGCATTCATCCCAGGTAGATTTTTTTCTTTAAATTCAAAATTCTGACCAATTTAAAAGCTCACAGCACCTGGTATTCCAAGTGAGTCTCCTGCACATGTACTAACCAGGCCCGTGCCTGCTTGGCTTCCAAGATCCGATGAGATTGGGCACTCCCAGGCAGGTGTGGCCGCGAGCTGTAGTACAGGAGAGAAAACATAGTATATATAGATTTGTCACAATTTTCAACAACTTCAGCAACAAAGGCAACTTTCTTTAACCAGACAACTAAAACACATTCTTATACAATCAGTCGTCAAGTCCTGAATTCCATGATCGCATTCATCCCAGGTAGATTTTTTACTTTAAATTCAAAATTCTGACCAATTTAAAAGCTCGCAGCACCCAGTATTCCAAGTGAGTCTCCCGCACATGTGCTAACCAGGCCCGTGCCTGCTTGGCTTCCAAGATCTGATGAGATTGGGCACTCCCAGGCAGGTATGGCCATGAGCTGGAGTACAGTATAGAAAACATAGTATATATAGATTTGTCACAATTTTAAACAACTTCAGCAACAAAGGCAGCTTTCTTTAACCAGACAACTAAAACACATTTTTATACAATCAGTCGTCAAGTCCTGAATTCCATGATCGCATTCATCCCAGGTAGATTTTTTTCTTTAAATTCAAAATTCTGACCAATTTAAAAGCTCACAGCACCTGGTATTCCAAGTGAGTCTCCTGCACATGTGCTAACCAGGCCCGTGCCTGCTTGGCTTCCAAGATCCAATGAGATTGGGCACTCCCAGGCAGGTATGGCCGTGAGCCGGAGTGCAGTATAGAAAACATAGTATATATAGATTTGTCACAATTTTAAACAACTTCAGCAACAAATGCAACTTTCTTTAACCAGACAACTAAAACACATTTTTCTACAATCAGTCGTCAAGTCCTGAATTCCATGATCGCATTCATCCCAGGTAGATTTTTTTTCTTTAAATCCAAAATTCTGACCAATTTAAAAGCTCACAGCACCTGGTATTCCAAGTGAGTCTCCTGCACATGTACTAACCAGGCCCGCGCCTGCTTGGCTTCCAAGATCCGACGAGATTGGGCACTCCCAGGCAGGTATGGCCGTGAGCTGTCGTACAGCATAGAAAACATAGTATATATAGATTTGTCACAATTTTAAACAACTTCAGCAACAAATGCAACTTTCTTTAACCAGACAACTAAAACACATTTTTCTACAATCAGTCGTCAAGTCCTGAATTCCATGATCGCATTCATCCCAGGTAGATTTTTTTTCTTTAAATCCAAAATTCTGACCAATTTAAAAGCTCACAGCACCCAGTATTCCAAGCGAGTCTCCTGCACACATACTAACCAGGCCCGTGCCTGCTTGGCTTCCAAGATCTGATGGGATTGGGCACTCCCAGGCAGGTATGGCCATGAGCTGGAGTGCAGCATAGAAAACATAGTATATATAGATTTGTCACAATTTTAAACAACTTCAGCAACAAATGCAACTTTCTTTAACCAGACAACTAAAACACATTTTTCTACAATCAGTCGTCAAGTCCTGAATTCCATGATCGCATTCATCCCAGGTAGATTTTTTTTCTTTAAATCAAAAATTCTGACCAATTTAAAAGCTCACAGCACCTGGTATTCCAAGTGAGTCTCCTGCACATGTACTAACCAGGCCCGCGCCTGCTTGGCTTCCAAGATCCGATGAGATTGGGCACTCCCAGGCAGGTATGGCCGTGAGCTGTCGTACAGTATAGAAAACATAGTATATATAGATTTGTCACAATTTTAAACAACTTCAGCAACAAATGCAACTTTCTTTAACCAGACAACTAAAACACATTTTTCTACAATCAGTCGTCAAGTCCTGAATTCCATGATCGCATTCATCCCAGGTAGATTTTTTTTCTTTAAATCCAAAATTCTGACCAATTTAAAAGCTCACAGCACCCAGTATTCCAAGCGAGTCTCCTGCACACATACTAACCAGGCCCGTGCCTGCTTGGCTTCCAAGATCTGATGAGATTGGGCACTCCCAGGCAGGTATGGCCATGAGCTGGAGTGCAGCATAGAAAACATAGTATATATAGATTTGTCACAATTTTAAACAACTTCAGCAACAAAGGCAACTTTCTTTAACCAGACAACTAAAACACATTTTTATACAATCAGTCGTCAAGTCCTGAATTCCATGATCGCATTCATCCCAGGTAGATTTTTTTCTTTAAGTTCAAAATTCTGACCAATTTAAAAGCTCACGGCACCTGGTATTCCAAGTGAGTCTCCTGCACACGTACTAACCAGGCCCATGCCTGCTTGGCCTGCAAGATCTGACGAGATTGGGCACTCCCAGGTAGGTATGGCCGTGAGCTGGAGTACGGCATAGAAAACATAGTATATATAGATTTGTCACAATTTTAAACAACTTCAGCAACAAAGGCAACTTTCTTTAACCAGACAACTAAAACACATTTTTCTACAATCAGTCGTCAAGTCCTGAATTCCATGATCGCATTCATCCCAGGTAGATTTTTTTTCTTTAAATCCAAAATTCTGACCAATTTAAAAGCTCACAGCACCTGGTATTCCAAGTGAGTCTCCTGCACATGTACTAACCAGGCCCATGCCTGCTTGGCCCCCAAGATCTGACGAGATTGGGCACTCCCGGGTAGGTATGGCCGTGAGCTGGAGTACGGCATAGAAAACATAGTATATATAGATTTGTCACAATTTTAAACAACTTCAGCAACAAAGGCAACTCTCTTTAACCAGACAACTAAAACACATTTTTCTACAATCAGTCGTCAAGTCCTGAATTCCATGATCGCATTCATCCCAGGTAGATTTTTTTTCTTTAAATCCAAAATTCTGACCAATTTAAAAGCTCACAGCACCCAGTATTCCAAGTGAGTCTCCTGCACATGTACTAACCAGGCCCGTGCCTGCTTGGCTTCCAAGATCTGATGAGATCGGGCACTCCCAGGCAGGTATGGCCATGAGCTGGAGTACAGTATAGAAAACATAGTATATATAGATTTGTCACAATTTTAAACAACTTCAGCAACAAAGGCAACTTTCTTTAACCAGACAACTAAAACACATTTTTCTACAATCAGTCGTCAAGTCCTGAATTCCATGATCGCATTCATCCCAGGTAGATTTTTTTTCTTTAAATCCAAAATTCTGACCAATTTAAAAGCTCACAGCACCTGGTATTCCAAGTGAGTCTCCTGCACATGTACTAACCAGGCCCATGCCTGCTTGGCCCCCAAGATCTGACGAGATTGGGCACTCCCGGGTAGGTATGGCCGTGAGCTGGAGTACGGCATAGAAAACATAGTATATATAGATTTGTCACAATTTTAAACAACTTCAGCAACAAAGGCAACTCTCTTTAACCAGACAACTAAAACAAATTTTTATACAATCAGTTGTCAAGCCCTGAATTCCATGATCGCATTCATCCCAGTTAGATTTTTTTTCTTTAAATCCAAAATTCTGACCAATTTAAAAGCTCACAGCACCCAGTATTCCAAGTGCGTCTCCTGCACACGTACTAACCAGGCCCATGCCTGCTTGGCTTCCAAGATCTGACTAGATTGGGCACTCCCAGGTCGGTATGGCCGTGAGCTGAACGACTGCATAGAAAACATGGTATTTATAGATTTATCACAATTTTAAACAACTTCAGCAACAAAGGCGACTTTCTTTAACCAGACAACTAAAACACATTCTTATACAATCAGTCGTCAAGTCCTGAATTCCATGATTGCATTCATCCCAGGTAGATTTTTTTCTTTAAATTCAAAATTCTGACCAATTTAAAAGCTCACAGCACCTGGTATTCCAAGTGAGTCTCCTGCACATGTACTAACCAGGCCCGTGCCTGCTTGGCTTCCAAGATCCGATGAGATTGGGCACTCCCAGGCAGGTGTGGCCGCGAGCTGTAGTACAGGAGAGAAAACATAGTATATATAGATTTGTCACAATTTTCAACAACTTCAGCAACAAAGGCAACTTTCTTTAACCAGACAACTAAAACACATTCTTATACAATCAGTCGTCAAGTCCTGAATTCCATGATCGCATTCATCCCAGGTAGATTTTTTTCTTTAAATTCAAAATTCTGACCAATTTAAAAGCTCGCAGCACCCAGTATTCCAAGTGAGTCTCCTGCACATGTGCTAACCAGGCCCGTGCCTGCTTGGCTTCCAAGATCTGATGAGATTGGGCACTCCCAGGCAGGTATGGCCATGAGCTGGAGTACAGTATAGAAAACATAGTATATATAGATTTGTCACAATTTTAAACAACTTCAGCAACAAAGGCAACTTTCTTTAACCAGACAACTAAAACACATTTTTATACAATCAGTCGTCAAGTCCTGAATTCCATGTTCGCATTAATCCCAGGTAGATTTCTTTCATTAAATTCAAAATTCTGACCAATTTAAAAGCTCACAGCACCTGGTATTCCAAGTGAGTCTCCTGCACACATACTAACCAGGCCCATGCCTGCTGGGCCTCCAAGATCTGACGAGATCAGGCACTCCCAGGTAGGTATGGCCGTGAGCTGGAGTACAGTATAGAAAACATAGTATATATAGATTTGTCACAATTTTAAACAACTTCAGCAACAAATGCAACTTTCTTTAACCAGACAACTAAAACACATTTTTCTACAATCAGTCGTCAAGTCCTGAATTCCATGATCGCATTCATCCCAGGTAGATTTTTTTTCTTTAAATCTAAAATTCTGACCAATTTAAAAGCTCGCAGCACCCAGTATCCCAAGTGAGTCTCCTGCACATGTGCAAACCAGGCCCGTGCCTGCTTGGCTTCCAAGATCCGATGAGATTGGGCACTCCCAGGCAGGTATGGCCATGAGCTGGAGTACAGTATAGAAAACATAGTATATATAGATTTGTCACAATTTTCATTCTCTCTCTCGCTCCTCTCGCTTCTTCTGCAGTCCCTATTTCTCAGCATCAGAGTACTTACGCCCTCTTGTGGCGAAAGCATAGAACACAAAAAATGGCATCCGGCAAAAATATTTTCCAAAAGAATTATTCATGCAATAAACTTCTTGATCTTGATCAATCTTGGAACACATTTAATTCTGAAATCGATCCTGTCTGGATACAAAAAAGGTCCAATCTCTGCTGTCCAATCGCAGCTGTACAATCACTGATCAAAGATCAAATTAAAAGATGATGAACATCAAATATACAGATCAAATAAAATATCTAAAAATCAAAGGAAGCACAATTTATATACATAATCACACATGGTCATTTTACTCTGGCGTCATCCATGCTTGTGTCATTAAAAAAAATAAAAAAAATAAAATCAACCTATGAAATCAATCAACTGCTCAAGGAAAGTCATCAATCACAAGTCTTCAAATTGACAACCATCTTGATTTCCGACTTTTGGATGAAAAAATTCCATTTTGTTTGCCCGCAGCCTCAGGGATGAGGAAAAGCTTGCGGCACCTGGTATTCCCAGGCGGTCTCCCATCCAAGTACTAACCAGGCCCGACCCTGCTCAGCTTCCGAGATCGGACGAGATCGGGCGTGTTCAGAGTGGTATGGCCGTAGACAGAAGCCGCGGCGAAAAGGACAGTATATAAACACGACTGTCCAAACTCGGCGGACCGCCGTGTATTTAAAAAAAACAAAATACTTTCCCAGCGGGCGTCACCTTGCGCGACCGTGTCTTCCTCGTTAGTGTAGTGGACAGTATCTACGCCTGTCACGCGGAAGACCGGGGTTCGATTCCCTGACGGGCAGATGTTCTTTGTATCCGGGCGTCCGGCGTAAGCATTTTCCAAAGAAATTAAGCATGCAATCAACTTCTTGATCAATCTTGGAACACATTTAATTCTGAAATCGATCCTGTCTGGATACAAAAAAGGTTCATTCTTTGCTGTCCAATCACAGCTGTTCAATCACTGATCAAAGATCAAATTAAAAGATGATGAACATCAAAGATACAAATCAAATAAAAGATGATGAACATCAAAGATACAGATCAAATAAAAGATGATGAACATCAAAGATACAGATCAAATAAAAGATGATGAACATCAAAGATACAAATCAAACCATACAGGGCAATGCAGCCTCATGGTAGTACGGGTAATGCGGTTAGCAGGAGCTAACGTAGCATTGCTAGTATCTCCCTTGTGCCGGTCTCAAGCCCGGATAAATGCAGAGTTGCATCAGGAATGGTGTGGTGTTGGTTGGAAATAAGAAGGCAGTAGCAGTTCCAAGCACAAAACTTTATCAGAACATCCTTAGTACATCTTTAGTACATCTTTAGTACATCTTTAGTACATCTTTAGTGCATCTTGAGTACATCTTTAGTACATCTTTAGTACATCTTTAGTACATCTTTAGTGCATCTTTAGTACATCTTTAGTACATCTTTAGTACATCTTTAGTGCATCTTTAGTACATCTTGAGTACAACTCGCACTGGAACATCAACTCTGCATTCTTCTTCTCATTCTCTCTCTCGCTCCTCTCGCTTCTTTTGCAGTCCCTATTTCTCAGCGTCAGAGTACTTACGCCCTCTTGTGGCGAAAGCATAGAACACAAAAAATGGCATCCCGCGAAAATATTTTCCAAAAGAATTATTCATGCAATAAACTTCTGGATCTTGATCAATCTTGGAACACATTTAATTCTGAAATCGATCCTGTCCGGATACCAAAAAGGTCCAATCTCTACTGTCCAATCACAGCTGTTCAATCACTGATCAAAGATCAAATTAAAAGATGATGAACATCAAAGATACAAATCAAATAAAAGATGATGAACATCAAAGATACAGATCAAATAAAAGATGATGAACATCAAAGATACAGATCAAATAAAAGATGATGAACATCAAAGATACAAATCAAACCATACAGGGCAATGCAGCCTCATGGTAGTACGGGTAGTGCGGTTAGCAGGAGCTAAGGTAGCATTGCTAGTTTCTCCCTTGTGCCGGTCTCAAGCCCGGATAAATGCAGAGAGTTGCATCAGGAATGGTGTGGTGTTGGTTGGAAATAAGAAGGCAGTAGCAGTTCCAACCACTTAACTTTATCAGAACATCCTTAGTACATCTTTAGTACATCTTTAGTACATCTTTAGTGCATCTTCAGTACATCTTTAGTACATCTTTAGTACATCTTTAGTGCATCTTTAGTACATCTTTAGTGCATCTTTAGTACATCTTCAGTGCATCTTTAGTACATCTTTAGTACATTTTTAGTGCATCTTTAGTACATCTTTAGTGCATCTTTAGTACATCTTTAGTACATCTTTAGTACATCTTTAGTACATCTTTAGTACATCTTTAGTACATCTTTAGTACATCTTTAGTGCATCTTTAGTACATCTTGAGTACATCTTTAGTACAACTTGCACTGGAACATCAACTCTGCATTCTTCTTCTCTCATTCTCTCTCGCTCCTCTCGCTTCTTCTGCAGTCCCTATTTCTCAGCATCAGAGTACTTACGCCCTCTTGTGGCGAAAGCATAGAACACAAGAAATGGCATCCGGCGAAAATATTTTCCAAAAGAATTATTCATGCAATAAACTTCTTGATCTTGATCAATCTTGGAACACATTTAATTCTGAAATCGATCCTGTCTGGATACAAAAAAGGTTCATTCTTTGCTGTCCAATCACAGCTGTTCAATCACTGATCAAAGATCAAATTAAAAGATGATGAACATCAAAGATACAAATCAAATAAAAGATGATGAACATCAAAGATACAGATCAAATAAAAGATGATGAACATCAAAGATACAGATCAAATAAAAGATGATGAACATCAAAGATACAGATCAAATAAAAGATGATGAACATCAAAGATACAGATCAAATAAAAGATGATGAACATCAAAGATACAAATCAAACCATACAGGGCAATGCAGCCTCATGGTAGTACGGGTAGTGCGGTTAGCAGGAGCTAACGTAGCATTGCTAGTTTCTCCCTTGTGCCGGTCTCAAGCCCGGATAAATGCAGAGAGTTGCATCAGGAATGGTGTGGTGTTGGTTGGAAATAAGAAGGCAGTAGCAGTTCCAACCACAAAACTTGATCAGAACATCCTTAGTACATCTTTAGTACATCTTTAGTGCATCTTTAGTACATCTTTAGTACATCTTTAGTACATTTTTAGTACATCTTTAGTGCATCTTTAGTACATCTTTAGTACATCTTTAGTACATCTTTAGTACATCTTTAGTACATCTTTAGTACATCTTTAGTGCATCTTTAGTACATCTTTAGTACATCTTTAGTACATCTTTAGTGCATCTTTAGTACATCTTTAGTGCATCTTTAGTACATCTTCAGTGCATTTTTAGTACATCTTTAGTACATTTTTAGTGCATCTTTAGTACATCTTTAGTACATCTTTAGTACATCTTTAGTACATCTTTAGTACATCTTTAGTGCATCTTTAGTACATCTTGAGTACATCTTTAGTACATCTTTAGTACAACTCCCACTGGAACATCAACTCTGCATTCTTCTTCTCTCATTCTCTCTCGCTCCTCTCGCTTCTTCTGCAGTCCCTATTTCTCAGCATCAGAGTACTTACGCCCTCTTGTGGCGAAAGCATAGAACACAAAAAATGGCATCCGGCGAAAATATTTTCCAAAAGAATTATTCATGCAATAAACTTCTTGATCTTGATCAATCTTGGAACACATTTAATTCTGAAATCGATCCTGTCCGGATATCAAAAAGGTCCAATCTCTACTGTCCAATCACAGCTGTTCAATCACTGATCAAAGATCAAATTAAAAGATGATGAACATCAAAGATACAAATCAAATAAAAGATGATGAACATCAAAGATACAGATCAAATAAAAGATGATGAACATCAAAGATACAGATCAAATAAAAGATGATGAACATCAAAGATACAAATCAAACCATACAGGGCAATGCAGCCTCATGGTAGTACGGGTAGTGCGGTTAGCAGGAGCTAACGTAGCATTGCTAGTTTCTCCCTTGTGCCGGTCTCAAGCCCGGATAAATGCAGAGAGTTGCATCAGGAATGGTGTGGTGTTGGTTGGAAATAAGAAGGCAGTAGCAGTTCCAACCACTTAACTTTATCAGAACATCCTTAGTACATCTTTAGTACATCTTTAGTACATCTTTAGTGCATCTTCAGTACATCTTTAGTACATCTTTAGTACATCTTTAGTGCATCTTTAGTACATCTTTAGTGCATCTTTAGTACATCTTCAGTGCATCTTTAGTACATCTTTAGTACATTTTTAGTGCATCTTTAGTACATCTTTAGTGCATCTTTAGTACATCTTTAGTACATCTTTAGTACATCTTTAGTACATCTTTAGTACATCTTTAGTACATCTTTAGTACATCTTTAGTGCATCTTTAGTACATCTTGAGTACATCTTTAGTACAACTTGCACTGGAACATCAACTCTGCATTCTTCTTCTCTCATTCTCTCTCGCTCCTTTCGCTTCTTCTGCAGTCCCTATTTCTCAGCATCAGAGTACTTACGCCCTCTTGTGGCGAAAGCATAGAACACAAGAAATGGCATCCGGCGAAAATATTTTCCAAAAGAATTATTCATGCAATAAACTTCTTGATCTTGATCAATCTTGGAACACATTTAATTCTGAAATCGATCCTGTCTGGATACAAAAAAGGTTCATTCTTTGCTGTCCAATCACAGCTGTTCAATCACTGATCAAAGATCAAATTAAAAGATGATGAACATCAAAGATACAAATCAAATAAAAGATGATGAACATCAAAGATACAGATCAAATAAAAGATGATGAACATCAAAGATACAGATCAAATAAAAGATGATGAACATCAAAGATACAGATCAAATAAAAGATGATGAACATCAAAGATACAAATCAAACCATACAGGGCAATGCAGCCTCATGGTAGTACGGGTAGTGCGGTTAGCAGGAGCTAACGTAGCATTGCTAGTTTCTCCCTTGTGCCGGTCTCAAGCCCGGATAAATGCAGAGAGTTGCATCAGGAATGGTGTGGTGTTGGTTGGAAATAAGAAGGCAGTAGCAGTTCCAACCACAAAACTTGATCAGAACATCCTTAGTACATCTTTAGTACATCTTTAGTGCATCTTTAGTACATCTTTAGTACATCTTTAGTACATTTTTAGTACATCTTTAGTGCATCTTTAGTACATCTTTAGTACATCTTTAGTACATCTTTAGTACATCTTTAGTACATCTTTAGTACATCTTTAGTGCATCTTTAGTACATCTTTAGTACATCTTTAGTACATCTTTAGTACATCTTTAGTGCATCTTTAGTACATCTTTAGTGCATCTTTAGTACATCTTCAGTGCATCTTTAGTACATCTTTAGTACATTTTTAGTGCATCTTTAGTACATCTTTAGTACATCTTTAGTACATCTTTAGTACATCTTTAGTACATCTTTAGTGCATCTTTAGTACATCTTGAGTACATCTTTAGTACATCTTTAGTACAACTCCCATTGGAACATCAACTCTGCATTCTTCTTCTCTCATTCTCTCTCGCTCCTCTCGCTTCTTCTGCAGTCCCTATTTCTCAGCATCAGAGTACTTACGCCCTCTTGTGGCGAAAGCATAGAACACAAAAAATGGCATCCGGCGAAAATATTTTCCAAAAGAATTATTCATGCAATAAACTTCTTGATCTTGATCAATCTTGGAACACATTTAATTCTGAAATCGATCCTGTCCGGATATCAAAAAGGTCCAATCTCTACTGTCCAATCACAGCTGTTCAATCACTGATCAAAGATCAAATTAAAAGATGATGAACATCAAAGATACAAATCAAATAAAAGATGATGAACATCAAAGATACAGATCAAATAAAAGATGATGAACATCAAAGATACAGATCAAATAAAAGATGATGAACATCAAAGATACAGATCAAATAAAAGATGATGAACATCAAAGATACAAATCAAACCATACAGGGCAATGCAGCCTCATGGTAGTACGGGTAGTGCGGTTAGCAGGAGCTAACGTAGCATTGCTAGTTTCTCCCTTGTGCCGGTCTCAAGCCCGGATAAATGCAGAGAGTTGCATCAGGAATGGTGTGGTGTTGGTTGGAAATAAGAAGGCAGTAGCAGTTCCAACCACTTAACTTTATCAGAACATCCTTAGTACATCTTTAGTACATCTTTAGTACATCTTTAGTGCATCTTCAGTACATCTTTAGTACATCTTTAGTACATCTTTAGTGCATCTTTAGTACATCTTTAGTGCATCTTTAGTACATCTTCAGTGCATCTTTAGTACATCTTTAGTACATTTTTAGTGCATCTTTAGTACATCTTTAGTGCATCTTTAGTACATCTTTAGTACATCTTTAGTACATCTTTAGTACATCTTTAGTACATCTTTAGTACATCTTTAGTACATCTTTAGTACATCTTTAGTGCATCTTTAGTACATCTTGAGTACATCTTTAGTACAACTTGCACTGGAACATCAACTCTGCATTCTTCTTTTCTCATTCTCTCTCGCTCCTCTCGCTTCTTCTGCAGTCCCTATTTCTCAGCATCAGAGTACTTACGCCCTCTTGTGGCGAAAGCATAGAACACAAAAAATGGCATCCGGCGAAAATATTTTCCAAAAGAATTATTCATGCAATAAACTTCTTGATCTTGATCAATCTTGGAACACATTTAATTCTGAAATCGATCCTGTCTGGATACAAAAAAGGTTCATTCTTTGCTGTCCAATCACAGCTGTTCAATCACTGATCAAAGATCAAATTAAAAGATGATGAACATCAAAGATACAAATCAAATAAAAGATGATGAACATCAAAGATACAAATCAAATAAAAGATGATGAACATCAAAGATACAGATCAAATAAAAGATGATGAACATCAAAGATACAGATCAAATAAAAGACGATGAACATCAAAGATACAGATCAAATAAAAGATGATGAACATCAAAGATACAGATCAAATAAAAGATGATGAACATCAAAGATACAGATCAAATAAAAGATGATGAACATCAAAGATACAAATCAAACCATACAGGGCAATGCAGCCTCATGGTAGTACGGGTAGTGCGGTTAGCAGGAGCTAACGTAGCATTGCTAGTTTCTCCCTTGTGCCGGTCTCAAGCCCGGATAAATGCAGAGAGTTGCATCAGGAATGGTGTGGTGTTGGTTGGAAATAAGAAGGCAGTAGCAGTTCCAACCACAAAACTTGATCAGAACATCCTTAGTACATCTTTAGTACATCTTTAGTGCATCTTTAGTACATCTTTAGTACATCTTTAGTACATTTTTAGTACATCTTTAGTGCATCTTTAGTACATCTTTAGTACATCTTTAGTACATCTTTAGTACATCTTTAGTACATCTTTAGTACATCTTTAGTGCATCTTTAGTACATCTTTAGTACATCTTTAGTACATCTTTAGTACATCTTTAGTGCATCTTTAGTACATCTTTAGTGCATCTTTAGTACATCTTCAGTGCATCTTTAGTACATCTTTAGTACATTTTTAGTGCATCTTTAGTACATCTTTAGTACATCTTTAGTACATCTTTAGTACATCTTTAGTACATCTTTAGTGCATCTTTAGTACATCTTGAGTACATCTTTAGTACATCTTTAGTACAACTCGCACTGGAACATCAACTCTGCATTCTTCTTCTCTCATTCTCTCTTGCTCCTCTTGCTTCTTCTGCAGTCCCTATTTCTCAGCATCAGAGTACTTACGCCCTCTTGTGGCGAAAGCATAGAACACAAAAAATGGCATCCGGCGAAAATATTTTCCAAAAGAATTATTCATGCAATAAACTTCTTGATCTTGATCAATCTTGGAACACATTTAATTCTGAAATCGATCCTGTCCGGATATCAAAAAGGTCCAATCTCTACTGTCCAATCACAGCTGTTCAATCACTGATCAAAGATCAAATTAAAAGATGATGAACATCAAAGATACAAATCAAATAAAAGATGATGAACATCAAAGATACAGATCAAATAAAAGATGATGAACATCAAAGATACAGATCAAATAAAAGATGATGAACATCAAAGATACAGATCAAATAAAAGATGATGAACATCAAAGATACAAATCAAATAAAAGATGATGAACATCAAAGATACAGATCAAATAAAAGATGATGAACATCAAAGATACAGATCAAATAAAAGATGATGAACATCAAAGATACAGATCAAATAAAAGATGATGAACATCAAAGATACAAATCAAACCATACAGGGCAATGCAGCCTCATGGTAGTACGGGTAATGCGGTTAGCAGGAGCTAACGTAGCATTGCTAGTATCTCCCTTGTGCCGGTCTCAAGCCCGGATAAATGCAGAGTTGCATCAGGAATGGTGTGGTGTTGGTTGGAAATAAGAAGGCAGTAGCAGTTCCAAGCACAAAACTTTATCAGAACATCCTTAGTACATCTTTAGTACATCTTTAGTACATCTTTAGTACATCTTTAGTGCATCTTGAGTACATCTTTAGTACATCTTTAGTACATCTTTAGTACATCTTTAGTGCATCTTTAGTACATCTTTAGTACATCTTTAGTACATCTTTAGTGCATCTTTAGTACATCTTGAGTACAACTCGCACTGGAACATCAACTCTGCATTCTTCTTCTCATTCTCTCTCTCGCTCCTCTCGCTTCTTTTGCAGTCCCTATTTCTCAGCGTCAGAGTACTTACGCCCTCTTGTGGCGAAAGCATAGAACACAAAAAATGGCATCCCGCGAAAATATTTTCCAAAAGAATTATTCATGCAATAAACTTCTGGATCTTGATCAATCTTGGAACACATTTAATTCTGAAATCGATCCTGTCCGGATACCAAAAAGGTCCAATCTCTACTGTCCAATCACAGCTGTTCAATCACTGATCAAAGATCAAATTAAAAGATGATGAACATCAAAGATACAAATCAAATAAAAGATGATGAACATCAAAGATACAGATCAAATAAAAGATGATGAACATCAAAGATACAGATCAAATAAAAGATGATGAACATCAAAGATACAAATCAAACCATACAGGGCAATGCAGCCTCATGGTAGTACGGGTAGTGCGGTTAGCAGGAGCTAACGTAGCATTGCTAGTTTCTCCCTTGTGCCGGTCTCAAGCCTGGATAAATGCAGAGAGTTGCATCAGGAATGGTGTGGTGTTGGTTGGAAATAAGAAGGCAGTAGCAGTTCCAACCACTTAACTTTATCAGAACATCCTTAGTACATCTTTAGTACATCTTTAGTACATCTTTAGTGCATCTTCAGTACATCTTTAGTACATCTTTAGTACATCTTTAGTGCATCTTTAGTACATCTTTAGTGCATCTTTAGTACATCTTCAGTGCATCTTTAGTACATCTTTAGTACATTTTTAGTGCATCTTTAGTACATCTTTAGTGCATCTTTAGTACATCTTTAGTACATCTTTAGTACATCTTTAGTACATCTTTAGTACATCTTTAGTACATCTTTAGTGCATCTTTAGTACATCTTGAGTACATCTTTAGTACAACTTGCACTGGAACATCAACTCTGCATTCTTCTTCTCTCATTCTCTCTCGCTCCTCTCGCTTCTTCTGCAGTCCCTATTTCTCAGCATCAGAGTACTTACGCCCTCTTGTGGCGAAAGCATAGAACACAAGAAATGGCATCCGGCGAAAATATTTTCCAAAAGAATTATTCATGCAATAAACTTCTTGATCTTGATCAATCTTGGAACACATTTAATTCTGAAATCGATCCTGTCTGGATACAAAAAAGGTTCATTCTTTGCTGTCCAATCACAGCTGTTCAATCACTGATCAAAGATCAAATTAAAAGATGATGAACATCAAAGATACAAATCAAATAAAAGATGATGAACATCAAAGATACAGATCAAATAAAAGATGATGAACATCAAAGATACAGATCAAATAAAAGATGATGAACATCAAAGATACAGATCAAATAAAAGATGATGAACATCAAAGATACAGATCAAATAAAAGATGATGAACATCAAAGATACAGATCAAATAAAAGATGATGAACATCAAAGATACAAATCAAACCATACAGGGCAATGCAGCCTCATGGTAGTACGGGTAGTGCGGTTAGCAGGAGCTAACGTAGCATTGCTAGTTTCTCCCTTGTGCCGGTCTCAAGCCCGGATAAATGCAGAGAGTTGCATCAGGAATGGTGTGGTGTTGGTTGGAAATAAGAAGGCAGTAGCAGTTCCAACCACAAAACTTGATCAGAACATCCTTAGTACATCTTTAGTACATCTTTAGTGCATCTTTAGTACATCTTTAGTACATCTTTAGTACATTTTTAGTACATCTTTAGTGCATCTTTAGTACATCTTTAGTACATCTTTAGTACATCTTTAGTACATCTTTAGTACATCTTTAGTACATCTTTAGTGCATCTTTAGTACATCTTTAGTACATCTTTAGTACATCTTTAGTACATCTTTAGTGCATCTTTAGTACATCTTTAGTGCATCTTTAGTAAATCTATAAATACATGGTATTTATAGATTTATCACAATTTTAAACAACTTCAGCAACAAATGCAACTTTCTTTAACCAGACAACTAAAACACATTTTTATACAATCAGTCGTCAAGTCCTGAATTCCATGATCGCATTCATCCCAGGTAGAGTTTTTTCTTTAAATTCAAAATTCTGACCAATTTAAAAGCTCACAGCACCTGGTATTCCAAGTGAGTCTCCTGCACATGTACTAACCAGGCCCACGCCTGCCTGGCTTCCAAGATCTGACGAGGTTGGGCACTCCCAGGTCGGTATGGCCTTGAGCTGAACGACTGTATAGAAAACATGGTATTTATAGATTTATCACAATTTTAAACAACTTCAGCAACAAATGCAACTTTCTTTAACCAGACAACTAAAACACATTTTTATACAATCAGTCGTCAAGTCCTGAATTCCATGATCGCATTCATCCCAGGTAGAGTTTTTTCTTTAAATTCAAAATTCTGACCAATTTTAAAGCTCACAGCACCTGGTATTCCAAGTGAGTCTCCCACACATGTACTAACCGGGCCCGTGCCTGCTTGGCTTCCAAGATCTGATGAGACCGGGCACGCCCAGGCAGGTATGGCCGTGAGCTGGAGCACAATATAGAAAACATAGTATATATAGATTTGTCACAATTTTCATTCTCTCTCTCGCTCCTCTCGCTTCTTCTGCAGTCCCTATTTCTCAGCATCAGAGTACTTACGCCCTCTTGTGGCGAAAGCATAGAACACAAAAAATGGCATCCGGCAAAAATATTTTCCAAAAGAATTATTCATGCAATAAACTTCTTGATCTTGATCAATCTTGGAACACATTTAATTCTGAAATCGATCCTGTCTGGATACAAAAAAGGTCCAATCTCTGCTGTCCAATCGCAGCTGTACAATCACTGATCAAAGATCAAATTAAAAGATGATGAACATCAAATATACAGATCAAATAAAATATCTAAAAATCAAAGGAAGCACAATTTATATACATAATCACACATGGTCATTTTACTCTGGCGTCATCCATGCTTGTGTCATTAAAAAAAATAAAAAAAATAAAATCAACCTATGAAATCAATCAACTGCTCAAGGAAAGTCATCAATCACAAGTCTTCAAATTGACAACCATCTTGATTTCCGACTTTTGGATGAAAAAATTCCATTTTGTTTGCCCGCAGCCTCAGGGATGAGGAAAAGCTTGCGGCACCTGGTATTCCCAGGCGGTCTCCCATCCAAGTACTAACCAGGCCCGACCCTGCTCAGCTTCCGAGATCGGACGAGATCGGGCGTGTTCAGAGTGGTATGGCCGTAGACAGAAGCCGCGGCGAAAAGGACAGTATATAAACACGACTGTCCAAACTCGGCGGACCGCCGTGTATTTAAAAAAAACAAAATACTTTCCCAGCGGGCGTCACCTTGCGCGACCGTGTCTTCCTCGTTAGTGTAGTGGACAGTATCTACGCCTGTCACGCGGAAGACCGGGGTTCGATTCCCTGACGGGCAGATGTTCTTTGTATCCGGGCGTCCGGCGTAAGCATTTTCCAAAGAAATTAAGCATGCAATCAACTTCTTGATCAATCTTGGAACACATTTAATTCTGAAATCGATCCTGTCTGGATACAAAAAAGGTTCATTCTTTGCTGTCCAATCACAGCTGTTCAATCACTGATCAAAGATCAAATTAAAAGATGATGAACATCAAAGATACAAATCAAATAAAAGATGATGAACATCAAAGATACAGATCAAATAAAAGATGATGAACATCAAAGATACAGATCAAATAAAAGATGATGAACATCAAAGATACAAATCAAACCATACAGGGCAATGCAGCCTCATGGTAGTACGGGTAATGCGGTTAGCAGGAGCTAACGTAGCATTGCTAGTATCTCCCTTGTGCCGGTCTCAAGCCCGGATAAATGCAGAGTTGCATCAGGAATGGTGTGGTGTTGGTTGGAAATAAGAAGGCAGTAGCAGTTCCAAGCACAAAACTTTATCAGAACATCCTTAGTACATCTTTAGTACATCTTTAGTACATCTTTAGTACATCTTTAGTGCATCTTGAGTACATCTTTAGTACATCTTTAGTACATCTTTAGTACATCTTTAGTGCATCTTTAGTACATCTTTAGTACATCTTTAGTACATCTTTAGTGCATCTTTAGTACATCTTGAGTACAACTCGCACTGGAACATCAACTCTGCATTCTTCTTCTCATTCTCTCTCTCGCTCCTCTCGCTTCTTTTGCAGTCCCTATTTCTCAGCGTCAGAGTACTTACGCCCTCTTGTGGCGAAAGCATAGAACACAAAAAATGGCATCCCGCGAAAATATTTTCCAAAAGAATTATTCATGCAATAAACTTCTGGATCTTGATCAATCTTGGAACACATTTAATTCTGAAATCGATCCTGTCCGGATACCAAAAAGGTCCAATCTCTACTGTCCAATCACAGCTGTTCAATCACTGATCAAAGATCAAATTAAAAGATGATGAACATCAAAGATACAAATCAAATAAAAGATGATGAACATCAAAGATACAGATCAAATAAAAGATGATGAACATCAAAGATACAGATCAAATAAAAGATGATGAACATCAAAGATACAAATCAAACCATACAGGGCAATGCAGCCTCATGGTAGTACGGGTAGTGCGGTTAGCAGGAGCTAACGTAGCATTGCTAGTTTCTCCCTTGTGCCGGTCTCAAGCCCGGATAAATGCAGAGAGTTGCATCAGGAATGGTGTGGTGTTGGTTGGAAATAAGAAGGCAGTAGCAGTTCCAACCACTTAACTTTATCAGAACATCCTTAGTACATCTTTAGTACATCTTTAGTACATCTTTAGTGCATCTTCAGTACATCTTTAGTACATCTTTAGTACATCTTTAGTGCATCTTTAGTACATCTTTAGTGCATCTTTAGTACATCTTCAGTGCATCTTTAGTACATCTTTAGTACATTTTTAGTGCATCTTTAGTACATTTTTAGTGCATCTTTAGTACATCTTTAGTGCATCTTTAGTACATCTTTAGTACATCTTTAGTACATCTTTAGTACATCTTTAGTACATCTTTAGTACATCTTAAGTACATCTTTAGTGCATCTTTAGTACATCTTGAGTACATCTTTAGTACAACTTGCACTGGAACATCAACTCTGCATTCTTCTTCTCTCATTCTCTCTCGCTCCTCTCGCTTCTTCTGCAGTCCCTATTTCTCAGCATCAGAGTACTTACGCCCTCTTGTGGCGAAAGCATAGAACACAAGAAATGGCATCCGGCGAAAATATTTTCCAAAAGAATTATTCATGCAATAAACTTCTTGATCTTGATCAATCTTGGAACACATTTAATTCTAAAATCGATCCTGTCTGGATACAAAAAAGGTTCATTCTTTGCTGTCCAATCACAGCTGTTCAATCACTGATCAAAGATCAAATTAAAAGATGATGAACATCAAAGATACAAATCAAATAAAAGATGATGAACATCAAAGATACAGATCAAATAAAAGATGATGAACATCAAAGATACAGATCAAATAAAAGATGATGAACATCAAAGATACAGATCAAATAAAAGATGATGAACATCAAAGATACAGATCAAATAAAAGATGATGAACATCAAAGATACAAATCAAACCATACAGGGCAATGCAGCCTCATGGTAGTACGGGTAGTGCGGTTAGCAGGAGCTAACGTAGCATTGCTAGTTTCTCCCTTGTGCCGGTCTCAAGCCCGGATAAATGCAGAGAGTTGCATCAGGAATGGTGTGGTGTTGGTTGGAAATAAGAAGGCAGTAGCAGTTCCAACCACAAAACTTGATCAGAACATCCTTAGTACATCTTTAGTACATCTTTAGTGCATCTTTAGTACATCTTTAGTACATTTTTAGTACATTTTTAGTACATCTTTAGTGCATCTTTAGTACATCTTTAGTACATCTTTAGTACATCTTTAGTACATCTTTAGTACATCTTTAGTACATCTTTAGTGCATCTTTAGTACATCTTTAGTACATCTTTAGTACATCTTTAGTACATCTTTAGTGCATCTTTAGTACATCTTTAGTGCATCTTTAGTACATCTTCAGTGCATCTTTAGTACATCTTTAGTACATTTTTAGTGCATCTTTAGTACATCTTTAGTACATCTTTAGTACATCTTTAGTACATCTTTAGTACATCTTTAGTACATCTTTAGTGCATCTTTAGTACATCTTGAGTACATCTTTAGTACATCTTTAGTACATCTTTAGTGCATCTTTAGTACATCTTGAGTACATCTTTAGTACATCTTTAGTACAACTCCCACTGGAACATCAACTCTGCATTCTTCTTCTCTCATTCTCTCTCGCTCCTCTCGCTTCTTCTGCAGTCCCTATTTCTCAGCATCAGAGTACTTACGCCCTCTTGTGGCGAAAGCATAGAACACAAAAAATGGCATCCGGCGAAAATATTTTCCAAAAGAATTATTCATGCAATAAACTTCTTGATCTTGATCAATCTTGGAACACATTTAATTCTGAAATCGATCCTGTCCGGATATCAAAAAGGTCCAATCTCTACTGTCCAATCACAGCTGTTCAATCACTGATCAAAGATCAAATTAAAAGATGATGAACATCAAAGATACAAATCAAATAAAAGATGATGAACATCAAAGATACAAATCAAATAAAAGATGATGAACATCAAAGATACAGATCAAATAAAAGATGATGAACATCAAAGATACAGATCAAATAAAAGATGATGAACATCAAAGATACAGATCAAATAAAAGATGATGAACATCAAAGATACAAATCAAACCATACAGGGCAATGCAGCCTCATGGTAGTACGGGTAGTGCGGTTAGCAGGAGCTAACGTAGCATTGCTAGTTTCTCCCTTGTGCCGGTCTCAAGCCCGGATAAATGCAGAGAGTTGCATCAGGAATGGTGTGGTGTTGGTTGGAAATAAGAAGGCAGTAGCAGTTCCAACCACTTAACTTTATCAGAACATCCTTAGTACATCTTTAGTACATCTTTAGTACATCTTTAGTGCATCTTCAGTACATCTTTAGTACATCTTTAGTACATCTTTAGTGCATCTTTAGTACATCTTTAGTGCATCTTTAGTACATCTTCAGTGCATCTTTAGTACATCTTTAGTACATTTTTAGTGCATCTTTAGTACATCTTTAGTGCATCTTTAGTACATCTTTAGTACATCTTTAGTACATCTTTAGTACATCTTTAGTACATCTTTAGTACATCTTTAGTACATCTTTAGTACATCTTTAGTGCATCTTTAGTACATCTTGAGTACATCTTTAGTACAACTTGCACTGGAACATCAACTCTGCATTCTTCTTCTCTCATTCTCTCTCGCTCCTCTCGCTTCTTCTGCAGTCCCTATTTCTCAGCATCAGAGTACTTACGCCCTCTTGTGGCGAAAGCATAGAACACAAAAAATGGCATCCGGCGAAAATATTTTCCAAAAGAATTATTCATGCAATAAACTTCTTGATCTTGATCAATCTTGGAACACATTTAATTCTGAAATCGATCCTGTCTGGATACAAAAAAGGTTCATTCTTTGCTGTCCAATCACAGCTGTTCAATCACTGATCAAAGATCAAATTAAAAGATGATGAACATCAAAGATACAAATCAAATAAAAGATGATGAACATCAAAGATACAGATCAAATAAAAGATGATGAACATCAAAGATACAGATCAAATAAAAGACGATGAACATCAAAGATACAGATCAAATAAAAGATGATGAACATCAAAGATACAGATCAAATAAAAGATGATGAACATCAAAGATACAGAGCAAATAAAAGATGATGAACATCAAAGATACAAATCAAACCATACAGGGCAATGCAGCCTCATGGTAGTACGGGTAGTGCGGTTAGCAGGAGCTAACGTAGCATTGCTAGTTTCTCCCTTGTGCCGGTCTCAAGCCCGGATAAATGCAGAGAGTTGCATCAGGAATGGTGTGGTGTTGGTTGGAAATAAGAAGGCAGTAGCAGTTTCAACCACAAAACTTGATCAGAACATCCTTAGTACATCTTTAGTACATCTTTAGTGCATCTTTAGTACATCTTTAGTACATCTTTAGTACATTTTTAGTACATCTTTAGTGCATCTTTAGTACATCTTTAGTACATCTTTAGTACATCTTTAGTACATCTTTAGTACATCTTTAGTACATCTTTAGTGCATCTTTAGTACATCTTTAGTACATCTTTAGTACATCTTTAGTACATCTTTAGTGCATCTTTAGTAAATCTTTAGTGCATCTTTAGTACATCTTCAGTGCATCTTTAGTACATCTTTAGTACATTTTTAGTGCATCTTTAGTACATCTTTAGTACATCTTTAGTACATCTTTAGTACATCTTTAGTACATCTTTAGTACATCTTTAGTGCATCTTTAGTACATCTTGAGTACATCTTTAGTACATCTTTAGTACAACTCGCACTGGAACATCAACTCTGCATTCTTCTTCTCTCATTCTCTCTCGCTCCTCTCGCTTCTTCTGCAGTCCCTATTTCTCAGCATCAGAGTACTTACGCCCTCTTGTGGCGAAAGCATAGAACACAAAAAATGGCATCCGGCGAAAATATTTTCCAAAAGAATTATTCATGCAATAAACTTCTTGATCTTGATCAATCTTGGAACACATTTAATTCTGAAATCGATCCTGTCCGGATATCAAAAAGGTCCAATCTCTACTGTCCAATCACAGCTGTTCAATCACTGATCAAAGATCAAATTAAAAGATGATGAACATCAAAGATACAAATCAAATAAAAGATGATGAACATCAAAGATACAGATCAAATAAAAGATGATGAACATCAAAGATACAGATCAAATAAAAGATGATGAACATCAAAGATACAGTTCAAATAAAAGATGATGAACATCAAAGATACAAATCAAACCATACAGGGCAATGCAGCCTCATGGTAGTACGGGTAGTGCGGTTAGCAGGAGCTAACGTAGCATTGCTAGTTTCTCCCTTGTGCCGGTCTCAAGCCCGGATAAATGCAGAGAGTTGCATCAGGAATGGTGTGGTGTTGGTTGGAAATAAGAAGGCAGTAGCAGTTCCAACCACTTAACTTTATCAGAACATCCTTAGTACATCTTTAGTACATCTTTAGTACATCTTTAGTGCATCTTCAGTACATCTTTAGTACATCTTTAGTACATCTTTAGTGCATCTTTAGTACATCTTTAGTGCATCTTTAGTACATCTTCAGTGCATCTTTAGTACATCTTTAGTACATTTTTAGTGCATCTTTAGTACATCTTTAGTGCATCTTTAGTACATCTTTAGTACATCTTTAGTACATCTTTAGTACATCTTTAGTACATCTTTAGTGCATCTTTAGTGCATCTTTAGTACATATTTAGTACATCTTGAGTACAACTCGCACTGGAACATCAACTCTGCATTCTTCTTCTCTCATTCTCTCTCGCTCCTCTCGCTTCTTCTGCAGTCCCTATTTCTCAGCATCAGAGTACTTACGCCCTCTTGTGGCGAAAGCATAGAACACAAAAAATGGCATCCGGCGAAAATATTTTCCAAAAGAATTATTCATGCAATAAACTTCTTGATCTTGATCAATCTTGGAACACATTTAATTCTGAAATCGATCCTGTCTGGATACAAAAAAGGTTCATTCTTTGCTGTCCAATCACAGCTGTTCAATCACTGATCAAAGATCAAATTAAAAGATGATGAACATCAAAGATACAAATCAAATAAAAGATGATGAACATCAAAGATACAGATCAAATAAAAGATGATGAACATCAAAGATACAGATCAAATAAAAGATGATGAACATCAAAGATACAGATCAAATAAAAGATGATGAACATCAAAGATACAGATCAAATAAAAGATGATGAACATCAAAGATACAGATCAAATAAAAGATGATGAACATCAAAGATACAGATCAAATAAAAGATGATGAACATCAAAGATACAAATCAAACCATACAGGGCAATGCAGCCTCATGGTAGTATGGGTAGTGCGGTTAGCAGGAGCTAACGTAGCATTGCTAGTTTCTCCCTTGTGCCGGTCTCAAGCCCGGATAAATGCAGAGAGTTGCATCAGGAATGGTGTGGTGTTGGTTGGAAATAAGAAGGCAGTAGCAGTTCCAACCACAAAACTTGATCAGAACATCCTTAGTACATCTTTAGTACATCTTTAGTGCATCTTTAGTACATCTTTAGTACATCTTTAGTACATTTTTAGTACATCTTTAGTGCATCTTTAGTACATCTTTAGTACATCTTTAGTACATCTTTAGTACATCTTTAGTACATCTTTAGTACATCTTTAGTGCATCTTTAGTACATCTTTAGTACATCTTTAGTACATCTTTAGTGCATCTTTAGTACATCTTTAGTGCATCTTTAGTACATCTTCAGTGCATCTTTAGTACATCTTTAGTACATTTTTAGTGCATCTTTAGTACATCTTTAGTACATCTTTAGTACATCTTTAGTACATCTTTAGTACATCTTTAGTACATCTTTAGTACATCTTTAGTGCATCTTTAGTACATCTTGAGTACATCTTTAGTACATCTTTAGTACAACTCGCACTGGAACATCAACTCTGCATTCTTCTTCTCTCATTCTCTCTCGCTCCTCTCGCTTCTTCTGCAGTCCCTATTTCTCAGCATCAGAGTACTTACGCCCTCTTGTGGCGAAAGCATAGAACACAAAAAATGGCATCCGGCGAAAATATTTTCCAAAAGAATTATTCATGCAATAAACTTCTTGATCTTGATCAATCTTGGAACACATTTAATTCTGAAATCGATCCTGTCCGGATATCAAAAAGGTCCAATCTCTACTGTCCAATCACAGCTGTTCAATCACTGATCAAAGATCAAATTAAAAGATGATGAACATCAAAGATACAAATCAAATAAAAGATGATGAACATCAAAGATACAGATCAAATAAAAGATGATGAACATCAAAGATACAGATCAAATAAAAGATGATGAACATCAAAGATACAGATCAAATAAAAGATGATGAACATCAAAGATACAGATCAAATAAAAGATGATGAACATCAAAGATACAAATCAAACCATACAGGGCAATGCAGCCTCATGGTAGTACGGGTAGTGCGGTTAGCAGGAGCTAACGTAGCATTGCTAGTTTCTCCCTTGTGCCGGTCTCAAGCCCGGATAAATGCAGAGAGTTGCATCAGGAATGGTGTGGTGTTGGTTGGAAATAAGAAGGCAGTAGCAGTTCCAACCACTTAACTTTATCAGAACATCCTTAGTACATCTTTAGTACATCTTTAGTGCATCTTCAGTACATCTTTAGTACATCTTTAGTACATCTTTAGTGCATCTTTAGTACATCTTTAGTGCATCTTTAGTACATCTTCAGTGCATCTTTAGTACATCTTTAGTACATTTTTAGTGCATCTTTAGTACATCTTTAGTGCATCTTTAGTACATCTTTAGTACATCTTTAGTACATCTTTAGTACATCTTTAGTACATCTTTAGTACATCTTTAGTACATCTTTAGTGCATCTTTAGTACATCTTGAGTACATCTTTAGTACAACTTGCACTGGAACATCAACTCTGCATTCTTCTTCTCTCATTCTCTCTCGCTCCTCTCGCTTCTTCTGCAGTCCCTATTTCTCAGCATCAGAGTACTTACGCCCTCTTGTGGCGAAAGCATAGAACACAAAAAATGGCATCCGGCAAAAATATTTTCCAAAAGAATTATTCATGCAATAAACTTCTTGATCTTGATCAATCTTGGAACACATTTAATTCTGAAATCGATCCTGTCTGGATACAAAAAAGGTTCATTCTTTGCTGTCCAATCACAGCTGTTCAATCACTGATCAAAGATCAAATTAAAAGATGATGAACATCAAAGATACAAATCAAATAAAAGATGATGAACATCAAAGATACAGATCAAATAAAAGATGAACATCAAAGATACAGATCAAATAAAAGATGATGAACATCAAAGATACAGATCAAATAAAAGATGATGAACATCAAAGATACAAATCAAACCATACAGGGCAATGCAGCCTCATGGTAGTACGGGTAGTGCGGTTAGCAGGAGCTAACGTAGCATTGCTAGTTTCTCCCTTGTGCCGGTCTCAAGCCCGGATAAATGCAGAGAGTTGCATCAGGAATGGTGTGGTGTTGGTTGGAAATAAGAAGGCAGTAGCAGTTCCAACCACTTAACTTTATCAGAACATCCTTAGTACATCTTTAGTACATCTTTAGTGCATCTTCAGTACATCTTTAGTACATCTTTAGTACATCTTTAGTG
Source organism: Brachionichthys hirsutus (assembly GCF_040956055.1). Lineage (NCBI taxonomy): Eukaryota > Metazoa > Chordata > Actinopteri > Lophiiformes > Brachionichthyidae > Brachionichthys > Brachionichthys hirsutus. The sequence continues at coordinate 492,412 of NW_027180332.1, forward strand.
CATCTTTAGTACATCTTTAGTGCATCTTTAGTACATCTTCAGTGCATCTTTAGTACATCTTTAGTACATTTTTAGTGCATCTTTAGTACATCTTTAGTGCATCTTTAGTACATCTTTAGTACATCTTTAGTACATCTTTAGTACATCTTTAGTACATCTTTAGTACATCTTTAGTACATCTTTAGTGCATCTTTAGTACATCTTGAGTACATCTTTAGTACAACTTGCACTGGAACATCAACTCTGCATTCTTCTTCTCTCATTCTCTCTCGCTCCTCTCGCTTCTTCTGCAGTCCCTATTTCTCAGCATCAGAGTACTTACGCCCTCTTGTGGCGAAAGCATAGAACACAAAAAATGGCATCCGGCAAAAATATTTTCCAAAAGAATTATTCATGCAATAAACTTCTTGATCTTGATCAATCTTGGAACACATTTAATTCTGAAATCGATCCTGTCTGGATACAAAAAAGGTTCATTCTTTGCTGTCCAATCACAGCTGTTCAATCACTGATCAAAGATCAAATTAAAAGATGATGAACATCAAAGATACAAATCAAATAAAAGATGATGAACATCAAAGATACAGATCAAATAAAAGATGAACATCAAAGATACAGATCAAATAAAAGATGATGAACATCAAAGATACAGATCAAATAAAAGATGATGAACATCAAAGATACAGATCAAATAAAAGATGATGAACATCAAAGATACAAATCAAACCATACAGGGCAATGCAGCCTCATGGTAGTACGGGTAGTGCGGTTAGCAGGAGCTAACGTAGCATTGCTAGTTTCTCCCTTGTGCCGGTCTCAAGCCCGGATAAATGCAGAGAGTTGCATCAGGAATGGTGTGGTGTTGGTTGGAAATAAGAAGGCAGTAGCAGTTCCAACCACAAAACTTGATCAGAACATCCTTAGTACATCTTTAGTACATCTTTATTGCATCTTTAGTACATCTTTAGTACATCTTTAGTACATTTTTAGTACATCTTTAGTGCATCTTTAGTACATCTTTAGTACATCTTTAGTACATCTTTAGTACAACTTTAGTACATCTTTAGTACATCTTTAGTGCATCTTTAGTACATCTTTAGTACATCTTTAGTACATCTTTAGTGCATCTTTAGTACATCTTTAGTGCATCTTTAGTACATCTTCAGTGCATCTTTAGTACATCTTTAGTACATTTTTAGTGCATCTTTAGTACATCTTTAGTACATCTTTAGTACATCTTTAGTACATCTTTAGTACATCTTTAGTACATCTTTAGTGCATCTTTAGTACATCTTGAGTACATCTTTAGTACATCTTTAGTACAACTCGCACTGGAACATCAACTGCATTCTTCTTCTCTCATTCTCTCTCGCTCCTCTCGCTTCTTCTGCAGTCCCTATTTCTCAGCATCAGAGTACTTACGCCCTCTTGTGGCAAAAGCATAGAACACAAAAAATGGCATCCGGCGAAAATATTTTCCAAAAGAATTATTCATGCAATAAACTTCTTGATCTTGATCAATCTTGGAACACATTTAATTCTGAAATCGATCCTGTCCGGATATCAAAAAGGTCCAATCTCTACTGTCCAATCACAGCTGTTCAATCACTGATCAAAGATCAAATTAAAAGATGATGAACATCAAAGATACAGATCAAATAAAAGATGATGAACATCAAAGATACAGATCAAATAAAAGATGATGAACATCAAAGATACAGTTCAAATAAAAGATGATGAACATCAAAGATACAAATCAAACCATACAGGGCAATGCAGCCTCATGGTAGTACGGGTAGTGCGGTTAGCAGGAGCTAACGTAGCATTGCTAGTTTCTCCCTTGTGCCGGTCTCAAGCCCGGATAAATGCAGAGAGTTGCATCAGGAATGGTGTGGTGTTGGTTGGAAATAAGAAGGCAGTAGCAGTTCCAACCACTTAACTTTATCAGAACATCCTTAGTACATCTTTATTACATCTTTAGTACATCTTTAGTGCATCTTCAGTACATCTTTAGTACATCTTTAGTACATCTTTAGTGCATCTTTAGTACATCTTTAGTGCATCTTTAGTACATCTTCAGTGCATCTTTAGTACATCTTTAGTACATTTTTAGTGCATCTTTAGTACATCTTTAGTGCATCTTTAGTACATCTTTAGTACATCTTTAGTACATCTTTAGTACATCTTTAGTACATCTTTAGTACATCTTTAGTGCATCTTTAGTGCATCTTTAGTACATATTTAGTACATCTTGAGTACAACTCGCACTGGAACATCAACTCTGCATTCTTCTTCTCTCATTCTCTCTCGCTCCTCTCGCTTCTTCTGCAGTCCCTATTTCTCAGCATCAGAGTACTTACGCCCTCTTGTGGCGAAAGCATAGAACACAAGAAATGGCATCCGGCGAAAATATTTTCCAAAAGAATTATTCATGCAATAAACTTCTTGATCTTGATCAATCTTGGAACACATTTAATTCTAAAATCGATCCTGTCTGGATACAAAAAAGGTTCATTCTTTGCTGTCCAATCACAGCTGTTCAATCACTGATCAAAGATCAAATTAAAAGATGATGAACATCAAAGATACAAATCAAATAAAAGATGATGAACATCAAAGATACAGATCAAATAAAAGATGATGAACATCAAAGATACAGATCAAATAAAAGATGATGAACATCAAAGATACAGATCAAATAAAAGATGATGAACATCAAAGATACAGATCAAATAAAAGATGATGAACATCAAAGATACAAATCAAACCATACAGGGCAATGCAGCCTCATGGTAGTACGGGTAGTGCGGTTAGCAGGAGCTAACGTAGCATTGCTAGTTTCTCCCTTGTGCCGGTCTCAAGCCCGGATAAATGCAGAGAGTTGCATCAGGAATGGTGTGGTGTTGGTTGGAAATAAGAAGGCAGTAGCAGTTCCAACCACAAAACTTGATCAGAACATCCTTAGTACATCTTTAGTACATCTTTAGTGCATCTTTAGTACATCTTTAGTACATTTTTAGTACATTTTTAGTACATCTTTAGTGCATCTTTAGTACATCTTTAGTACATCTTTAGTACATCTTTAGTACATCTTTAGTACATCTTTAGTACATCTTTAGTGCATCTTTAGTACATCTTTAGTACATCTTTAGTACATCTTTAGTACATCTTTAGTGCATCTTTAGTACATCTTTAGTGCATCTTTAGTACATCTTCAGTGCATCTTTAGTACATCTTTAGTACATTTTTAGTGCATCTTTAGTACATCTTTAGTACATCTTTAGTACATCTTTAGTACATCTTTAGTACATCTTTAGTACATCTTTAGTGCATCTTTAGTACATCTTGAGTACATCTTTAGTACAACTTGCACTGGAACATCAACTCTGCATTCTTCTTCTCTCATTCTCTCTCGCTCCTCTCGCTTCTTCTGCAGTCCCTATTTCTCAGCATCAGAGTACTTACGCCCTCTTGTGGCGAAAGCATAGAACACAAAAAATGGCATCCGGCAAAAATATTTTCCAAAAGAATTATTCATGCAATAAACTTCTTGATCTTGATCAATCTTGGAACACATTTAATTCTGAAATCGATCCTGTCTGGATACAAAAAAGGTTCATTCTTTGCTGTCCAATCACAGCTGTTCAATCACTGATCAAAGATCAAATTAAAAGATGATGAACATCAAAGATACAAATCAAATAAAAGATGATGAACATCAAAGATACAGATCAAATAAAAGATGAACATCAAAGATACAGATCAAATAAAAGATGATGAACATCAAAGATACAGATCAAATAAAAGATGATGAACATCAAAGATACAGATCAAATAAAAGATGATGAACATCAAAGATACAGATCAAATAAAAGATGATGAACATCAAAGATACAAATCAAACCATACAGGGCAATGCAGCCTCATGGTAGTACGGGTAGTGCGGTTAGCAGGAGCTAACGTAGCATTGCTAGTTTCTCCCTTGTGCCGGTCTCAAGCCCGGATAAATGCAGAGAGTTGCATCAGGAATGGTGTGGTGTTGGTTGGAAATAAGAAGGCAGTAGCAGTTCCAACCACAAAACTTGATCAGAACATCCTTAGTACATCTTTAGTACATCTTTAGTGCATCTTTAGTACATCTTTAGTACATCTTTAGTACATTTTTAGTACATCTTTAGTGCATCTTTAGTACATCTTTAGTACATCTTTAGTACATCTTTAGTACAACTTTAGTACATCTTTAGTACATCTTTAGTGCATCTTTAGTACATCTTTAGTACATCTTTAGTACATCTTTAGTGCATCTTTAGTACATCTTTAGTGCATCTTTAGTACATCTTCAGTGCATCTTTAGTACATCTTTAGTACATTTTTAGTGCATCTTTAGTACATCTTTAGTACATCTTTAGTACATCTTTAGTACATCTTTAGTACATCTTTAGTACATCTTTAGTGCATCTTTAGTACATCTTGAGTACATCTTTAGTACATCTTTAGTACAACTCGCACTGGAACATCAACTGCATTCTTCTTCTCTCATTCTCTCTCGCTCCTCTCGCTTCTTCTGCAGTCCCTATTTCTCAGCATCAGAGTACTTACGCCCTCTTGTGGCAAAAGCATAGAACACAAAAAATGGCATCCGGCGAAAATATTTTCCAAAAGAATTATTCATGCAATAAACTTCTTGATCTTGATCAATCTTGGAACACATTTAATTCTGAAATCGATCCTGTCCGGATATCAAAAAGGTCCAATCTCTACTGTCCAATCACAGCTGTTCAATCACTGATCAAAGATCAAATTAAAAGATGATGAACATCAAAGATACAGATCAAATAAAAGATGATGAACATCAAAGATACAGATCAAATAAAAGATGATGAACATCAAAGATACAGTTCAAATAAAAGATGATGAACATCAAAGATACAAATCAAACCATACAGGGCAATGCAGCCTCATGGTAGTACGGGTAGTGCGGTTAGCAGGAGCTAACGTAGCATTGCTAGTTTCTCCCTTGTGCCGGTCTCAAGCCCGGATAAATGCAGAGAGTTGCATCAGGAATGGTGTGGTGTTGGTTGGAAATAAGAAGGCAGTAGCAGTTCCAACCACTTAACTTTATCAGAACATCCTTAGTACATCTTTATTACATCTTTAGTACATCTTTAGTGCATCTTCAGTACATCTTTAGTACATCTTTAGTACATCTTTAGTGCATCTTTAGTACATCTTTAGTGCATCTTTAGTACATCTTCAGTGCATCTTTAGTACATCTTTAGTACATTTTTAGTGCATCTTTAGTACATCTTTAGTGCATCTTTAGTACATCTTTAGTACATCTTTAGTACATCTTTAGTACATCTTTAGTACATCTTTAGTACATCTTTAGTGCATCTTTAGTGCATCTTTAGTACATATTTAGTACATCTTGAGTACAACTCGCACTGGAACATCAACTCTGCATTCTTCTTCTCTCATTCTCTCTCGCTCCTCTCGCTTCTTCTGCAGTCCCTATTTCTCAGCATCAGAGTACTTACGCCCTCTTGTGGCGAAAGCATAGAACACAAGAAATGGCATCCGGCGAAAATATTTTCCAAAAGAATTATTCATGCAATAAACTTCTTGATCTTGATCAATCTTGGAACACATTTAATTCTGAAATCGATCCTGTCTGGATACAAAAAAGGTTCATTCTTTGCTGTCCAATCACAGCTGTTCAATCACTGATCAAAGATCAAATTAAAAGATGATGAACATCAAAGATACAAATCAAATAAAAGATGATGAACATCAAAGATACAGATCAAATAAAAGATGATGAACATCAAAGATACAGATCAAATAAAAGATGATGAACATCAAAGATACAGATCAAATAAAAGATGATGAACATCAAAGATACAGATCAAATAAAAGATGAACATCAAAGATACAGATCAAATAAAAGATGATGAACATCAAAGATACAGATCAAATAAAAGATGATGAACATCAAAGATACAGATCAAATAAAAGATGATGAACATCAAAGATACAGATCAAATAAAAGATGATGAACATCAAAGATACAAATCAAACCATACAGGGCAATGCAGCCTCATGGTAGTACGGGTAGTGCGGTTAGCAGGAGCTAACGTAGCATTGCTAGTTTCTCCCTTGTGCCGGTCTCAAGCCCGGATAAATGCAGAGAGTTGCATCAGGAATGGTGTGGTGTTGGTTGGAAATAAGAAGGCAGTAGCAGTTCCAACCACAAAACTTGATCAGAACATCCTTAGTACATCTTTAGTACATCTTTAGTGCATCTTTAGTACATCTTTAGTACATCTTTAGTACATTTTTAGTACATCTTTAGTGCATCTTTAGTACATCTTTAGTACATCTTTAGTACATCTTTAGTACAACTTTAGTACATCTTTAGTACATCTTTAGTGCATCTTTAGTACATCTTTAGTACATCTTTAGTACATCTTTAGTGCATCTTTAGTACATCTTTAGTGCATCTTTAGTACATCTTCAGTGCATCTTTAGTACATCTTTAGTACATTTTTAGTGCATCTTTAGTACATCTTTAGTACATCTTTAGTACATCTTTAGTACATCTTTAGTACATCTTTAGTACATCTTTAGTGCATCTTTAGTACATCTTGAGTACATCTTTAGTACATCTTTAGTACAACTCGCACTGGAACATCAACTGCATTCTTCTTCTCTCATTCTCTCTCGCTCCTCTCGCTTCTTCTGCAGTCCCTATTTCTCAGCATCAGAGTACTTACGCCCTCTTGTGGCAAAAGCATAGAACACAAAAAATGGCATCCGGCGAAAATATTTTCCAAAAGAATTATTCATGCAATAAACTTCTTGATCTTGATCAATCTTGGAACACATTTAATTCTGAAATCGATCCTGTCCGGATATCAAAAAGGTCCAATCTCTACTGTCCAATCACAGCTGTTCAATCACTGATCAAAGATCAAATTAAAAGATGATGAACATCAAAGATACAGATCAAATAAAAGATGATGAACATCAAAGATACAGATCAAATAAAAGATGATGAACATCAAAGATACAGTTCAAATAAAAGATGATGAACATCAAAGATACAAATCAAACCATACAGGGCAATGCAGCCTCATGGTAGTACGGGTAGTGCGGTTAGCAGGAGCTAACGTAGCATTGCTAGTTTCTCCCTTGTGCCGGTCTCAAGCCCGGATAAATGCAGAGAGTTGCATCAGGAATGGTGTGGTGTTGGTTGGAAATAAGAAGGCAGTAGCAGTTCCAACCACTTAACTTTATCAGAACATCCTTAGTACATCTTTATTACATCTTTAGTACATCTTTAGTGCATCTTCAGTACATCTTTAGTACATCTTTAGTACATCTTTAGTGCATCTTTAGTACATCTTTAGTGCATCTTTAGTACATCTTCAGTGCATCTTTAGTACATCTTTAGTACATTTTTAGTGCATCTTTAGTACATCTTTAGTGCATCTTTAGTACATCTTTAGTACATCTTTAGTACATCTTTAGTACATCTTTAGTACATCTTTAGTACATCTTTAGTGCATCTTTAGTGCATCTTTAGTACATATTTAGTACATCTTGAGTACAACTCGCACTGGAACATCAACTCTGCATTCTTCTTCTCTCATTCTCTCTCGCTCCTCTCGCTTCTTCTGCAGTCCCTATTTCTCAGCATCAGAGTACTTACGCCCTCTTGTGGCGAAAGCATAGAACACAAGAAATGGCATCCGGCGAAAATATTTTCCAAAAGAATTATTCATGCAATAAACTTCTTGATCTTGATCAATCTTGGAACACATTTAATTCTGAAATCGATCCTGTCTGGATACAAAAAAGGTTCATTCTTTGCTGTCCAATCACAGCTGTTCAATCACTGATCAAAGATCAAATTAAAAGATGATGAACATCAAAGATACAAATCAAATAAAAGATGATGAACATCAAAGATACAGATCAAATAAAAGATGATGAACATCAAAGATACAGATCAAATAAAAGATGATGAACATCAAAGATACAGATCAAATAAAAGATGATGAACATCAAAGATACAGATCAAATAAAAGATGATGAACATCAAAGATACAAATCAAACCATACAGGGCAATGCAGCCTCATGGTAGTACGGGTAGTGCGGTTAGCAGGAGCTAACGTAGCATTGCTAGTTTCTCCCTTGTGCCGGTCTCAAGCCCGGATAAATGCAGAGAGTTGCATCAGGAATGGTGTGGTGTTGGTTGGAAATAAGAAGGCAGTAGCAGTTCCAACCACAAAACTTGATCAGAACATCCTTAGTACATCTTTAGTACATCTTTAGTGCATCTTTAGTACATCTTTAGTACATTTTTAGTACATTTTTAGTACATCTTTAGTGCATCTTTAGTACATCTTTAGTACATCTTTAGTACATCTTTAGTACATCTTTAGTACATCTTTAGTACATCTTTAGTGCATCTTTAGTACATCTTTAGTACATCTTTAGTACATCTTTAGTACATCTTTAGTGCATCTTTAGTACATCTTTAGTGCATCTTTAGTACATCTTCAGTGCATCTTTAGTACATCTTTAGTACATTTTTAGTGCATCTTTAGTACATCTTTAGTACATCTTTAGTACATCTTTAGTACATCTTTAGTACATCTTTAGTACATCTTTAGTGCATCTTTAGTACATCTTGAGTACATCTTTAGTACATCTTTAGTACAACTCGCACTGGAACATCAACTCTGCATTCTTCTTCTCTCATTCTCTCTCGCTCCTCTCGCTTCTTCTGCAGTCCCTATTTCTCAGCATCAGAGTACTTACGCCCTCTTGTGGCGAAAGCATAGAACACAAAAAATGGCATCCGGCGAAAGTATTTTCCAAAAGAATTATTCATGCAATAAACTTCTTGATCTTGATCAATCTTGGAACACATTTAATTCTGAAATCGATCCTGTCCGGATATCAAAAAGGTCCAATCTCTACTGTCCAATCACAGCTGTTCAATCACTGATCAAAGATCAAATTAAAAGATGATGAACATCAAAGATACAAATCAAATAAAAGATGATGAACATCAAAGATACAGATCAAATAAAAGATGATGAACATCAAAGATACAGATCAAATAAAAGATGATGAACATCAAAGATACAGATCAAATAAAAGATGATGAACATCAAAGATACAAATCAAACCATACAGGGCAATGCAGCCTCATGGTAGTACGGGTAGTGCGGTTAGCAGGAGCTAACGTAGCATTGCTAGTTTCTCCCTTGTGCCGGTCTCAAGCCCGGATAAATGCAGAGAGTTGCATCAGGAATGGTGTGGTGTTGGTTGGAAATAAGAAGGCAGTAGCAGTTCCAACCACTTAACTTTATCAGAACATCCTTAGTACATCTTTAGTACATCTTTAGTACATCTTTAGTGCATCTTCAGTACATCTTTAGTACATCTTTAGTACATCTTTAGTGCATCTTTAGTACATCTTTAGTGCATCTTTAGTACATCTTCAGTGCATCTTTAGTACATCTTTAGTACATTTTTAGTGCATCTTTAGTACATCTTTAGTGCATCTTTAGTACATCTTTAGTACATCTTTAGTACATCTTTAGTACATCTTTAGTACATCTTTAGTGCATCTTTAGTGCATCTTTAGTACATATTTAGTACATCTTGAGTACAACTCGCACTGGAACATCAACTCTGCATTCTTCTTCTCTCATTCTCTCTCGCTCCTCTCGCTTCTTCTGCAGTCCCTATTTCTCAGCATCAGAGTACTTACGCCCTCTTGTGGCGAAAGCATAGAACACAAAAAATGGCATCCGGCGAAAATATTTTCCAAAAGAATTATTCATGCAATAAACTTCTTGATCTTGATCAATCTTGGAACACATTTAATTCTGAAATCGATCCTGTCTGGATACAAAAAAGGTTCATTCTTTGCTGTCCAATCACAGCTGTTCAATCACTGATCAAAGATCAAATTAAAAGATGATGAACATCAAAGATACAAATCAAATAAAAGATGATGAACATCAAAGATACAGATCAAATAAAAGATGATGAACATCAAAGATACAGATCAAATAAAAGATGATGAACATCAAAGATACAGATCAAATAAAAGATGATGAACATCAAAGATACAGATCAAATAAAAGATGATGAACATCAAAGATACAGATCAAATAAAAGATGATGAACATCAAAGATACAGATCAAATAAAAGATGATGAACATCAAAGATACAAATCAAACCATACAGGGCAATGCAGCCTCATGGTAGTATGGGTAGTGCGGTTAGCAGGAGCTAACGTAGCATTGCTAGTTTCTCCCTTGTGCCGGTCTCAAGCCCGGATAAATGCAGAGAGTTGCATCAGGAATGGTGTGGTGTTGGTTGGAAATAAGAAGGCAGTAGCAGTTCCAACCACAAAACTTGATCAGAACATCCTTAGTACATCTTTAGTACATCTTTAGTGCATCTTTAGTACATCTTTAGTACATCTTTAGTACATTTTTAGTACATCTTTAGTGCATCTTTAGTACATCTTTAGTACATCTTTAGTACATCTTTAGTACATCTTTAGTACATCTTTAGTACATCTTTAGTGCATCTTTAGTACATCTTTAGTACATCTTTAGTACATCTTTAGTACATCTTTAGTGTATCTTTAGTACATCTTTAGTGCATCTTTAGTACATCTTCAGTGCATCTTTAGTACATCTTTAGTACATTTTTAGTGCATCTTTAGTACATCTTTAGTACATCTTTAGTACATCTTTAGTACATCTTTAGTACATCTTTAGTACATCTTTAGTACATCTTTAGTGCATCTTTAGTACATCTTGAGTACATCTTTAGTACATCTTTAGTACAACTCGCACTGGAACATCAACTCTGCATTCTTCTTCTCTCATTCTCTCTCGCTCCTCTCGCTTCTTCTGCAGTCCCTATTTCTCAGCATCAGAGTACTTACGCCCTCTTGTGGCGAAAGCATAGAACACAAAAAATGGCATCCGGCGAAAATATTTTCCAAAAGAATTATTCATGCAATAAACTTCTTGATCTTGATCAATCTTGGAACACATTTAATTCTGAAATCGATCCTGTCCGGATATCAAAAAGGTCCAATCTCTACTGTCCAATCACAGCTGTTCAATCACTGATCAAAGATCAAATTAAAAGATGATGAACATCAAAGATACAAATCAAATAAAAGATGATGAACATCAAAGATACAGATCAAATAAAAGATGATGAACATCAAAGATACAGATCAAATAAAAGATGATGAACATCAAAGATACAGATCAAATAAAAGATGATGAACATCAAAGATACAGATCAAATAAAAGATGATGAACATCAAAGATACAAATCAAACCATACAGGGCAATGCAGCCTCATGGTAGTACGGGTAGTGCGGTTAGCAGGAGCTAACGTAGCATTGCTAGTTTCTCCCTTGTGCCGGTCTCAAGCCCGGATAAATGCAGAGAGTTGCATCAGGAATGGTGTGGTGTTGGTTGGAAATAAGAAGGCAGTAGCAGTTCCAACCACTTAACTTTATCAGAACATCCTTAGTACATCTTTAGTACATCTTTAGTGCATCTTCAGTACATCTTTAGTACATCTTTAGTACATCTTTAGTGCATCTTTAGTACATCTTTAGTGCATCTTTAGTACATCTTCAGTGCATCTTTAGTACATCTTTAGTACATTTTTAGTGCATCTTTAGTACATCTTTAGTGCATCTTTAGTACATCTTTAGTACATCTTTAGTACATCTTTAGTACATCTTTAGTACATCTTTAGTACATCTTTAGTACATCTTTAGTGCATCTTTAGTACATCTTGAGTACATCTTTAGTACAACTTGCACTGGAACATCAACTCTGCATTCTTCTTCTCTCATTCTCTCTCGCTCCTCTCGCTTCTTCTGCAGTCCCTATTTCTCAGCATCAGAGTACTTACGCCCTCTTGTGGCGAAAGCATAGAACACAAAAAATGGCATCCGGCAAAAATATTTTCCAAAAGAATTATTCATGCAATAAACTTCTTGATCTTGATCAATCTTGGAACACATTTAATTCTGAAATCGATCCTGTCTGGATACAAAAAAGGTTCATTCTTTGCTGTCCAATCACAGCTGTTCAATCACTGATCAAAGATCAAATTAAAAGATGATGAACATCAAAGATACAAATCAAATAAAAGATGATGAACATCAAAGATACAGATCAAATAAAAGATGAACATCAAAGATACAGATCAAATAAAAGATGATGAACATCAAAGATACAGATCAAATAAAAGATGATGAACATCAAAGATACAGATCAAATAAAAGATGATGAACATCAAAGATACAAATCAAACCATACAGGGCAATGCAGCCTCATGGTAGTACGGGTAGTGCGGTTAGCAGGAGCTAACGTAGCATTGCTAGTTTCTCCCTTGTGCCGGTCTCAAGCCCGGATAAATGCAGAGAGTTGCATCAGGAATGGTGTGGTGTTGGTTGGAAATAAGAAGGCAGTAGCAGTTCCAACCACTTAACTTTATCAGAACATCCTTAGTACATCTTTAGTACATCTTTAGTACATCTTTAGTGCATCTTCAGTACATCTTTAGTACATCTTTAGTACATCTTTAGTGCATCTTTAGTACATCTTTAGTGCATCTTTAGTACATCTTCAGTGCATCTTTAGTACATCTTTAGTACATTTTTAGTGCATCTTTAGTACATCTTTAGTGCATCTTTAGTACATCTTTAGTACATCTTTAGTACATCTTTAGTACATCTTTAGTACATCTTTAGTACATCTTTAGTGCATCTTTAGTGCATCTTTAGTACATATTTAGTACATCTTGAGTACAACTCGCACTGGAACATCAACTCTGCATTCTTCTTCTCTCATTCTCTCTCGCTCCTCTCGCTTCTTCTGCAGTCCCTATTTCTCAGCATCAGAGTACTTACGCCCTCTTGTGGCGAAAGCATAGAACACAAAAAATGGCATCCGGCGAAAATATTTTCCAAAAGAATTATTCATGCAATAAACTTCTTGATCTTGATCAATCTTGGAACACATTTAATTCTGAAATCGATCCTGTCTGGATACAAAAAAGGTTCATTCTTTGCTGTCCAATCACAGCTGTTCAATCACTGATCAAAGATCAAATTAAAAGATGATGAACATCAAAGATACAAATCAAATAAAAGATGATGAACATCAAAGATACAGATCAAATAAAAGATGATGAACATCAAAGATACAGATCAAATAAAAGATGATGAACATCAAAGATACAGATCAAATAAAAGATGATGAACATCAAAGATACAGATCAAATAAAAGATGATGAACATCAAAGATACAGATCAAATAAAAGATGATGAACATCAAAGATACAAATCAAAGCATACAGGGCAATGCAGCCTCATGGTAGTATGGGTAGTGCGGTTAGCAGGAGCTAACGTAGCATTGCTAGTTTCTCCCTTGTGCCGGTCTCAAGCCCGGATAAATGCAGAGAGTTGCATCAGGAATGGTGTGGTGTTGGTTGGAAATAAGAAGGCAGTAGCAGTTCCAACCACAAAACTTGATCAGAACATCCTTAGTACATCTTTAGTACATCTTTAGTGCATCTTTAGTACATCTTTAGTACATCTTTAGTACATTTTTAGTACATCTTTAGTGCATCTTTAGTACATCTTTAGTACATCTTTAGTACATCTTTAGTACATCTTTAGTACATCTTTAGTACATCTTTAGTGCATCTTTAGTACATCTTTAGTACATCTTTAGTACATCTTTAGTACATCTTTAGTCGATCTTTAGTACATCTTTAGTGCATCTTTAGTACATCTTCAGTGCATCTTTAGTACATCTTTAGTACATTTTTAGTGCATCTTTAGTACATCTTTAGTACATCTTTAGTACATCTTTAGTACATCTTTAGTACATCTTTAGTACATCTTTAGTACATCTTTAGTGCATCTTTAGTACATCTTGAGTACATCTTTAGTACATCTTTAGTACAACTCGCACTGGAACATCAACTCTGCATTCTTCTTCTCTCATTCTCTCTCGCTCCTCTCGCTTCTTCTGCAGTCCCTATTTCTCAGCATCAGAGTACTTACGCCCTCTTGTGGCGAAAGCATAGAACACAAAAAATGGCATCCGGCGAAAATATTTTCCAAAAGAATTATTCATGCAATAAACTTCTTGATCTTGATCAATCTTGGAACACATTTAATTCTGAAATCGATCCTGTCCGGATATCAAAAAGGTCCAATCTCTACTGTCCAATCACAGCTGTTCAATCACTGATCAAAGATCAAATTAAAAGATGATGAACATCAAAGATACAAATCAAATAAAAGATGATGAACATCAAAGATACAGATCAAATAAAAGATGATGAACATCAAAGATACAGATCAAATAAAAGATGATGAACATCAAAGATACAGATCAAATAAAAGATGATGAACATCAAAGATACAGATCAAATAAAAGATGATGAACATCAAAGATACAAATCAAACCATACAGGGCAATGCAGCCTCATGGTAGTACGGGTAGTGCGGTTAGCAGGAGCTAACGTAGCATTGCTAGTTTCTCCCTTGTGCCGGTCTCAAGCCCGGATAAATGCAGAGAGTTGCATCAGGAATGGTGTGGTGTTGGTTGGAAATAAGAAGGCAGTAGCAGTTCCAACCACTTAACTTTATCAGAACATCCTTAGTACATCTTTAGTACATCTTTAGTGCATCTTTAGTACATCTTTAGTGCATCTTTAGTACATCTTCAGTGCATCTTTAGTACATCTTTAGTACATTTTTAGTGCATCTTTAGTACATCTTTAGTACATCTTTAGTACATCTTTAGTACATCTTTAGTACATCTTTAGTGCATCTTTAGTACATCTTGAGTACATCTTTAGTACATCTTTAGTACATCTTTAGTACATCTTTAGTGCATCTTTAGTACATCTTTAGTGCATCTTTAGTACATCTTGAGTACAACTCGCACTGGAACATCAACTCTGCATTCTTCTTCTCTCATTCTCTCTCGCTCCTCTCGCTTCTTCTGCAGTCCCTATTTCTCAGCATCAGAGTACTTACGCCCTCTTGTGGCGAAAGCATAGAACACAAAAAATGGCATCCGGCAAAAATATTTTCCAAAAGAATTATTTATGCAATAAACTTCTTGATCTTGATCAATCTTGGAACACATTTAATTCTGAAATCGATCCTGTCCGGATATCAAAAAGGTCCAATCTCTACTGTCCAATCACAGCTGTTCAATCACTGATCAAAGATCAAATTAAAAGATGATGAACATCAAAGATACAAATCAAATAAAAGATGATGAACATCAAAGATACAGATCAAATAAAAGATGATGAACATCAAAGATACAGATCAAATAAAAGATGATGAACATCAAAGATACAGATCAAATAAAAGATGATGAACATCAAAGATACAAATCAAACCATACAGGGCAATGCAGCCTCATGGTAGTACGGGTAGTGCGGTTAGCAGGAGCTAACGTAGCATTGCTAGTTTCTCCCTTGTGCCGGTCTCAAGCCCGGATAAATGCAGAGAGTTGCATCAGGAATGGTGTGGTGTTGGTTGGAAATAAGAAGGCAGTAGCAGTTCCAACCACAAAACTTGATCAGAACATCCTTAGTACATCTTTAGTACATCTTTAGTGCATCTTTAGTACATCTTTAGTGCATCTTTAGTACATCTTTAGTACATCTTTAGTACATCTTTAGTACATCTTTAGTACATCTTTAGTGCATCTTTAGTGCATCTTTAGTACATATTTAGTACATCTTGAGTACAACTCGCACTGGAACATCAACTCTGCATTCTTCTTCTCTCATTCTCTCTCGCTCCTCTCGCTTCTTCTGCAGTCCCTATTTCTCAGCATCAGAGTACTTACGCCCTCTTGTGGCGAAAGCATAGAACACAAAAAATGGCATCCGGCGAAAATATTTTCCAAAAGAATTATTCATGCAATAAACTTCTTCATCTTGATCAATCTTGGAACACATTTAATTCTGAAATCGATCCTGTCTGGATACAAAAAAGGTTCATTCTTTGCTGTCCAATCACAGCTGTTCAATCACTGATCAAAGATCAAATTAAAAGATGATGAACATCAAAGATACAAATCAAATAAAAGATGATGAACATCAAAGTTACAGATCAAATAAAAGATGATGAACATCAAAGATACAGATCAAATAAAAGATGATGAACATCAAAGATACAGATCAAATAAAAGATGATGAACATCAAAGATACAAATCAAATAAAAGATGATGAACATCAAAGATACAGATCAAATAAAAGATGATGAACATCAAAGATACAGATCAAATAAAAGATGATGAACATCAAAGATACAGATCAAATAAAAGATGATGAACATCAAAGATACAGAGCAAATAAAAGATGATGAACATCAAAGATACAGATCAAATAAAAGATGATGAACATCAAAGATACAAATCAAACCATACAGGGCAATGCAGCCTCATGGTAGTACGGGTAGTGCGGTTAGCAGAAGCTAACGTAGCATTGCTAGTTTCTCCCTTGTGCCGGTCTCAAGCCCGGATAAATGCAGAGAGTTGCATCAGGAATGGTGTGGTGTTGGTTGGAAATAAGAAGGCAGTAGCAGTTCCAACCACAAAACTTGATCAGAACATCCTTAGTACATCTTTAGTACATCTTTAGTGCATCTTTAGTACATCTTTAGTACATCTTTAGTACATCTTTAGTGCATCTTTAGTACATCTTTAGTACATCTTTAGTACATCTTTAGTGCATCTTTAGTACATCTTTAGTACATCTTTAGTGCATCTTTAGTACATCTTTAGTACATCTTTAGTACATCTTTAGTGCATCTTTAGTACATATTTAGTACATCTTGAGTACAACTCGCACTGGAACATCAACTCTGCATTCTTCTTCTCTCATTCTCTCTCGCTCCTCTCGCTTCTTCTGCAGTCCCTATTTCTCAGCATCAGAGTACTTACGCCCTCTTGTGGCGAAAGCATAGAACACAAAAAATGGCATCCGGCGAAAATATTTTCCAAAAGAATTATTCATGCAATAAACTTCTTGATCTTGATCAATCTTGGAACACATTTAATTCTGAAATCGATCCTGTCTGGATACAAAAAAGGTTCATTCTTTGCTGTCCAATCACAGCTGTTCAATCACTGATCAAAGATCAAATTAAAAGATGATGAACATCAAAGATACAAATCAAATAAAAGATGATGAACATCAAAGATACAGATCAAATAAAAGATGATGAATATCAAAGATACAGATCAAATAAAAGATGATGAACATCAAAGATACAGATCAAATAAAAGATGATGAACATCAAAGATACAGATCAAATAAAAGATGATGAACATCAAAGATACAGATCAAATAAAAGATGATGAACATCAAAGATACAAATCAAACCATACAGGGCAATGCAGCCTCATGGTAGTACGGGTAGTGCGGTTAGCAGGAGCTAACGTAGCATTGCTAGTTTCTCCCTTGTGCCGGTCTCAAGCCCAGATAAATGCAGAGAGTTGCATCAGGAATGGTGTGGTGTTGGTTGGAAATAAGAAGGCAGTAGCAGTTCCAACCACAAAACTTGATCAGAACATCCTTAGTACATCTTTAGTACATCTTTAGTGCATCTTTAGTACATCTTTAGTACATCTTTAGTACATTTTTAGTATATCTTTAGTGCATCTTTAGTACATCTTTAGTACATCTTTAGTACATCTTTAGTACATCTTTAGTACATCTTTAGTACATCTTTAGTGCATCTTTAGTACATCTTTAGTACATCTTTAGTACATCTTTAGTACATCTTTAGTGCATCTTTAGTACATCTTTAGTGCATCTTTAGTACATCTTCAGTGCATCTTTAGTACATCTTTAGTACATTTTTAGTGCATCTTTAGTACATCTTTAGTACATCTTTAGTACATCTTTAGTACATCTTTAGTACATCTTTAGTGCATCTTTAGTACATCTTGAGTACATCTTTAGTACATCTTTAGTACATCTTTAGTACATCTTTAGTGCATCTTTAGTACATCTTTAGTGCATCTTTAGTACATCTTGAGTACAACTCGCACTGGAACATCAACTCTGCATTCTTCTTCTCTCATTCTCTCTCGCTCCTCT
The DNA here is from genome assembly GCF_040956055.1 of Brachionichthys hirsutus. Lineage (NCBI taxonomy): Eukaryota > Metazoa > Chordata > Actinopteri > Lophiiformes > Brachionichthyidae > Brachionichthys > Brachionichthys hirsutus. Next base: position 510,628 of record NW_027180332.1, read on the forward strand.
CGCTTCTTCTGCAGTCCCTATTTCTCAGCATCAGAGTACTTACGCCCTCTTGTGGCGAAAGCATAGAACACAAAAAATGGCATCCGGCAAAAATATTTTCCAAAAGAATTATTTATGCAATAAACTTCTTGATCTTGATCAATCTTGGAACACATTTAATTCTGAAATCGATCCTGTCCGGATATCAAAAAGGTCCAATCTCTACTGTCCAATCACAGCTGTTCAATCACTGATCAAAGATCAAATTAAAAGATGATGAACATCAAAGATACAAATCAAATAAAAGATGATGAACATCAAAGATACAGATCAAATAAAAGATGATGAACATCAAAGATACAGATCAAATAAAAGATGATGAACATCAAAGATACAGATCAAATAAAAGATGATGAACATCAAAGATACAAATCAAACCATACAGGGCAATGCAGCCTCATGGTAGTACGGGTAGTGCGGTTAGCAGGAGCTAACGTAGCATTGCTAGTTTCTCCCTTGTGCCGGTCTCAAGCCCGGATAAATGCAGAGAGTTGCATCAGGAATGGTGTGGTGTTGGTTGGAAATAAGAAGGCAGTAGCAGTTCCAACCACAAAACTTGATCAGAACATCCTTAGTACATCTTTAGTACATCTTTAGTGCATCTTTAGTACATCTTTAGTGCATCTTTAGTACATCTTTAGTACATCTTTAGTACATCTTTAGTACATCTTTAGTGCATCTTTAGTGCATCTTTAGTGCATCTTTAGTACATATTTAGTACATCTTGAGTACAACTCGCACTGGAACATCAACTCTGCATTCTTCTTCTCTCATTCTCTCTCGCTCCTCTCGCTTCTTCTGCAGTCCCTATTTCTCAGCATCAGAGTACTTACGCCCTCTTGTGGCGAAAGCATAGAACACAAAAAATGGCATCCGGCGAAAATATTTTCCAAAAGAATTATTCATGCAATAAACTTCTTCATCTTGATCAATCTTGGAACACATTTAATTCTGAAATCGATCCTGTCTGGATACAAAAAAGGTTCATTCTTTGCTGTCCAATCACAGCTGTTCAATCACTGATCAAAGATCAAATTAAAAGATGATGAACATCAAAGATACAAATCAAATAAAAGATGATGAACATCAAAGTTACAGATCAAATAAAAGATGATGAACATCAAAGATACAGATCAAATAAAAGATGATGAACATCAAAGATACAGATCAAATAAAAGATGATGAACATCAAAGATACAGATCAAATAAAAGATGATGAACATCAAAGATACAGATCAAATAAAAGATGATGAACATCAAAGATACAGATCAAATAAAAGATGATGAACATCAAAGATACACATCAAATAAAAGATGATGAACATCAAAGATACAAATCAAACCATACAGGGCAATGCAGCCTCATGGTAGTATGGGTAGTGCGGTTAGCAGGAGCTAACGTAGCATTGCTAGTTTCTCCCTTGTGCCGGTCTCAAGCCCGGATAAATGCAGAGAGTTGCATCAGGAATGGTGTGGTGTTGGTTGGAAATAAGAAGGCAGTAGCAGTTCCAACCACAAAACTTGATCAGAACATCCTTAGTACATCTTTAGTACATCTTTAGTGCATCTTTAGTACATCTTTAGTACATCTTTAGTACATTTTTAGTACATCTTTAGTGCATCTTTAGTACATCTTTAGTACATCTTTAGTACATCTTTAGTACATCTTTAGTACATCTTTAGTACATCTTTAGTGCATCTTTAGTACATCTTTAGTACATCTTTAGTACATCTTTAGTACATCTTTAGTGCATCTTTAGTACATCTTTAGTGCATCTTTAGTACATCTTCAGTGCATCTTTAGTACATCTTTAGTACATTTTTAGTGCATCTTTAGTACATCTTTAGTACATCTTTAGTACATCTTTAGTACATCTTTAGTACATCTTTAGTACATCTTTAGTGCATTTTTAGTACATCTTGAGAACATCTTTAGTACAACTCGCACTGGAACATCAACTCTGCATTCTTCTTCTCTCATTCTCTCTCACTCCTCTCGCTTCTTCTGCAGTCCCTATTTCTCAGCATCAGAGTACTTACGCCCTCTTGTGGCGAAAGCATAGAACACAAAAAATGGCATCCGGCGAAAATATTTTCCAAAAGAATTATTCATGCAATAAACTTCTTGATCTTGATCAATCTTGGAACACATTTAATTCTGAAATCGATCCTGTCCGGATATCAAAAAGGTCCAATCTCTACTGTCCAATCACAGCTGTTCAATCACTGATCAAAGATCAAATTAAAAGATGATGAACATCAAAGATACAAATCAAATAAAAGATGATGAACATCAAAGATACAGATCAAATAAAAGATGATGAACATCAAAGATACAGATCAAATAAAAGATGATGAACATCAAAGATACAGATCAAATAAAAGATGATGAACATCAAAGATACAGATCAAATAAAAGATGATGAACATCAAAGATACAAATCAAACCATACAGGGCAATGCAGCCTCATGGTAGTACGGGTAGTGCGGTTAGCAGGAGCTAACGTAGCATTGCTAGTTTCTCCCTTGTGCCGGTCTCAAGCCCGGATAAATGCAGAGAGTTGCATCAGGAATGGTGTGGTGTTGGTTGGAAATAAGAAGGCAGTAGCAGTTCCAACCACTTAACTTTATCAGAACATCCTTAGTACATCTTTAGTACATCTTTAGTACATCTTTAGTGCATCTTTAGTACATCTTGAGTACATCTTTAGTACATCTTTAGTACAACTCGCACTGGAACATCAACTCTGCATTCTTCTTCTCTCATTCTCTCTCGCTCCTCTCGCTTCTTCTGCAGTCCCTATTTCTCAGCATCAGAGTACTTACGCCCTCTTGTGGCGAAAGCATAGAACACAAAAAATGGCATCCGGCGAAAATATTTTCCAAATAATTATTCATGCAATAAACTTCTTGATCTTGATTAATCTTGGAACACATTTAATTCTGAAATCGATCCTGTCTGGATACAAAAAAGGTCCAATCTCTGCTGTCCAATCGCAGCTGTACAATCACTGATCAAAGATCAAATTAAAAGATGAACATCAAAGATACAAATAAAATAAAATATGATGAACATCAAAGATACAGATCAAATAAAAGATGATGAACATCAAAGATACAGATCAAATAAAAGATGATGAACATCAAAGATACAGATCAAATAAAAGATGATGAACATCAAAGATACAGATCAAATAAAAGATGATGAACATCAAAGATACAAATCAAATAAAAGATGATGAACATCAAAGATACAAATCAAATAAAAGATGATGAACATCAAAGATACAGATCAAATAAAAGATGATGAACATCAAAGATACAGATCAAATAAAAGATGATGAACATCAAAGATACAAATCAAACCATACAGGGCAATGCAGCCTCATGGTAGTACGGGTAGTGCGGTTAGCAGGAGCTAACGTAGCATTGCTAGTTTCTCCCTTGTGCCGGTCTCAAGCCCGGATAAATGCAGAGAGTTGCATCAGGAATGGTGTGGTGTTGGTTGGAAATAAGAATGCAGTAGCAGTTCCAACCACAAAACTTGATCAGAACATCCTTAGTACATCTTTAGTACATCTTTAGTGCATCTTTAGTACATCTTTAGTACATCTTTAGTACATTTTTAGTACATCTTTAGTGCATCTTTAGTACATCTTTAGTACATCTTTAGTACATCTTTAGTACATCTTTAGTGCATCTTTAGTACATCTTTAGTACATCTTTAGTACATCTTTAGTACATCTTTAGTGCATCTTTAGTACATATTTAGTACATCTTGAGTACAACTCGCACTGGAACATCAACTCTGCATTCTTCTTCTCTCATTCTCTCTCGCTCCTCTCGCTTCTTCTGCAGTCCCTATTTCTCAGCATCAGAGTACTTACGCCCTCTTGTGGCGAAAGCATAGAACACAAAAAATGGCATCCGGCGAAAATATTTTCCAAAAGAATTATTCATGCAATAAACTTCTTGATCTTGATCAATCTTGGAACACATTTAATTCTGAAATCGATCCTGTCTGGATACAAAAAAGGTTCATTCTTTGCTGTCCAATCACAGCTGTTCAATCACTGATCAAAGATCAAATTAAAAGATGATGAACATCAAAGATACAAATCAAATAAAAGATGATGAACATCAAAGATACAGATCAAATAAAAGATGATGAATATCAAAGATACAGATCAAATAAAAGATGATGAACATCAAAGATACAGATCAAATAAAAGATGATGAACATCAAAGATACAGATCAAATAAAAGATGATGAACATCAAAGATACAGATCAAATAAAAGATGATGAACATCAAAGATACAAATCAAACCATACAGGGCAATGCAGCCTCATGGTAGTACGGGTAGTGCGGTTAGCAGGAGCTAACGTAGCATTGCTAGTTTCTCCCTTGTGCCGGTCTCAAGCCCAGATAAATGCAGAGAGTTGCATCAGGAATGGTGTGGTGTTGGTTGGAAATAAGAAGGCAGTAGCAGTTCCAACCACAAAACTTGATCAGAACATCCTTAGTACATCTTTAGTACATCTTTAGTGCATCTTTAGTACATCTTTAGTACATCTTTAGTACATTTTTAGTATATCTTTAGTGCATCTTTAGTACATCTTTAGTACATCTTTAGTACATCTTTAGTACATCTTTAGTACATCTTTAGTACATCTTTAGTGCATCTTTAGTACATCTTTAGTACATCTTTAGTACATCTTTAGTACATCTTTAGTGCATCTTTAGTACATCTTTAGTGCATCTTTAGTACATCTTCAGTGCATCTTTAGTACATCTTTAGTACATTTTTAGTGCATCTTTAGTACATCTTTAGTACATCTTTAGTACATCTTTAGTACATCTTTAGTACATCTTTAGTGCATCTTTAGTACATCTTGAGTACATCTTTAGTACATCTTTAGTACATCTTTAGTATATCTTTAGTGCATCTTTAGTACATCTTTAGTGCATCTTTAGTACATCTTGAGTACAACTCGCACTGGAACATCAACTCTGCATTCTTCTTCTCTCATTCTCTCTCGCTCCTCTCGCTTCTTCTGCAGTCCCTATTTCTCAGCATCAGAGTACTTACGCCCTCTTGTGGCGAAAGCATAGAACACAAAAAATGGCATCCGGCAAAAATATTTTCCAAAAGAATTATTTATGCAATAAACTTCTTGATCTTGATCAATCTTGGAACACATTTAATTCTGAAATCGATCCTGTCCGGATATCAAAAAGGTCCAATCTCTACTGTCCAATCACAGCTGTTCAATCACTGATCAAAGATCAAATTAAAAGATGATGAACATCAAAGATACAAATCAAATAAAAGATGATGAACATCAAAGATACAGATCAAATAAAAGATGATGAACATCAAAGATACAGATCAAATAAAAGATGATGAACATCAAAGATACAGATCAAATAAAAGATGATGAACATCAAAGATACAAATCAAACCATACAGGGCAATGCAGCCTCATGGTAGTACGGGTAGTGCGGTTAGCAGGAGCTAACGTAGCATTGCTAGTTTCTCCCTTGTGCCGGTCTCAAGCCCGGATAAATGCAGAGAGTTGCATCAGGAATGGTGTGGTGTTGGTTGGAAATAAGAAGGCAGTAGCAGTTCCAACCACAAAACTTGATCAGAACATCCTTAGTACATCTTTAGTACATCTTTAGTGCATCTTTAGTACATCTTTAGTGCATCTTTAGTACATCTTTAGTACATCTTTAGTACATCTTTAGTACATCTTTAGTGCATCTTTAGTGCATCTTTAGTGCATCTTTAGTACATATTTAGTACATCTTGAGTACAACTCGCACTGGAACATCAACTCTGCATTCTTCTTCTCTCATTCTCTCTCGCTCCTCTCGCTTCTTCTGCAGTCCCTATTTCTCAGCATCAGAGTACTTACGCCCTCTTGTGGCGAAAGCATAGAACACAAAAAATGGCATCCGGCGAAAATATTTTCCAAAAGAATTATTCATGCAATAAACTTCTTCATCTTGATCAATCTTGGAACACATTTAATTCTGAAATCGATCCTGTCTGGATACAAAAAAGGTTCATTCTTTGCTGTCCAATCACAGCTGTTCAATCACTGATCAAAGATCAAATTAAAAGATGATGAACATCAAAGATACAAATCAAATAAAAGATGATGAACATCAAAGTTACAGATCAAATAAAAGATGATGAACATCAAAGATACAGATCAAATAAAAGATGATGAACATCAAAGATACAGATCAAATAAAAGATGATGAACATCAAAGATACAGATCAAATAAAAGATGATGAACATCAAAGATACAGATCAAATAAAAGATGATGAACATCAAAGATACACATCAAATAAAAGATGATGAACATCAAAGATACAAATCAAACCATACAGGGCAATGCAGCCTCATGGTAGTATGGGTAGTGCGGTTAGCAGGAGCTAACGTAGCATTGCTAGTTTCTCCCTTGTGCCGGTCTCAAGCCCGGATAAATGCAGAGAGTTGCATCAGGAATGGTGTGGTGTTGGTTGGAAATAAGAAGGCAGTAGCAGTTCCAACCACAAAACTTGATCAGAACATCCTTAGTACATCTTTAGTACATCTTTAGTGCATCTTTAGTACATCTTTAGTACATCTTTAGTACATTTTTAGTACATCTTTAGTGCATCTTTAGTACATCTTTAGTACATCTTTAGTACATCTTTAGTACATCTTTAGTACATCTTTAGTACATCTTTAGTGCATCTTTAGTACATCTTTAGTACATCTTTAGTACATCTTTAGTACATCTTTAGTGCATCTTTAGTACATCTTTAGTGCATCTTTAGTACATCTTCAGTGCATCTTTAGTACATCTTTAGTACATTTTTAGTGCATCTTTAGTACATCTTTAGTACATCTTTAGTACATCTTTAGTACATCTTTAGTACATCTTTAGTACATCTTTAGTACATCTTTAGTGCATTTTTAGTACATCTTGAGAACATCTTTAGTACAACTCGCACTGGAACATCAACTCTGCATTCTTCTTCTCTCATTCTCTCTCACTCCTCTCGCTTCTTCTGCAGTCCCTATTTCTCAGCATCAGAGTACTTACGCCCTCTTGTGGCGAAAGCATAGAACACAAAAAATGGCATCCGGCGAAAATATTTTCCAAAAGAATTATTCATGCAATAAACTTCTTGATCTTGATCAATCTTGGAACACATTTAATTCTGAAATCGATCCTGTCCGGATATCAAAAAGGTCCAATCTCTACTGTCCAATCACAGCTGTTCAATCACTGATCAAAGATCAAATTAAAAGATGATGAACATCAAAGATACAAATCAAATAAAAGATGATGAACATCAAAGATACAGATCAAATAAAAGATGATGAACATCAAAGATACAGATCAAATAAAAGATGATGAACATCAAAGATACAGATCAAATAAAAGATGATGAACATCAAAGATACAGATCAAATAAAAGATGATGAACATCAAAGATACAAATCAAACCATACAGGGCAATGCAGCCTCATGGTAGTACGGGTAGTGCGGTTAGCAGGAGCTAACGTAGCATTGCTAGTTTCTCCCTTGTGCCGGTCTCAAGCCCGGATAAATGCAGAGAGTTGCATCAGGAATGGTGTGGTGTTGGTTGGAAATAAGAAGGCAGTAGCAGTTCCAACCACTTAACTTTATCAGAACATCCTTAGTACATCTTTAGTACATCTTTAGTACATCTTTAGTGCATCTTTAGTACATCTTGAGTACATCTTTAGTACATCTTTAGTACAACTCGCACTGGAACATCAACTCTGCATTCTTCTTCTCTCATTCTCTCTCGCTCCTCTCGCTTCTTCTGCAGTCCCTATTTCTCAGCATCAGAGTACTTACGCCCTCTTGTGGCGAAAGCATAGAACACAAAAAATGGCATCCGGCGAAAATATTTTCCAAATAATTATTCATGCAATAAACTTCTTGATCTTGATTAATCTTGGAACACATTTAATTCTGAAATCGATCCTGTCTGGATACAAAAAAGGTCCAATCTCTGCTGTCCAATCGCAGCTGTACAATCACTGATCAAAGATCAAATTAAAAGATGATGAACATCAAAGATACAAATAAAATAAAATATGATGAACATCAAAGATACAGATCAAATAAAAGATGATGAACATCAAAGATACAGATCAAATAAAAGATGATGAACATCAAAGATACAGATCAAATAAAAGATGATGAACATCAAAGATACAGATCAAATAAAAGATGATGAACATCAAAGATACAAATCAAATAAAAGATGATGAACATCAAAGATACAAATCAAATAAAAGATGATGAACATCAAAGATACAGATCAAATAAAAGATGATGAACATCAAAGATACAGATCAAATAAAAGATGATGAACATCAAAGATACAAATCAAACCATACAGGGCAATGCAGCCTCATGGTAGTACGGGTAGTGCGGTTAGCAGGAGCTAACGTAGCATTGCTAGTTTCTCCCTTGTGCCGGTCTCAAGCCCGGATAAATGCAGAGAGTTGCATCAGGAATGGTGTGGTGTTGGTTGGAAATAAGAATGCAGTAGCAGTTCCAACCACAAAACTTGATCAGAACATCCTTAGTACATCTTTAGTACATCTTTAGTGCATCTTTAGTACATCTTTAGTACATCTTTAGTACATTTTTAGTACATCTTTAGTGCATCTTTAGTACATCTTTAGTACATCTTTAGTACATCTTTAGTACATCTTTAGTGCATCTTTAGTACATCTTTAGTACATCTTTAGTACATCTTTAGTACATCTTTAGTGCATCTTTAGTACATCTTTAGTACATCTTTAGTACATCTTTAGTACATCTTTAGTACATCTTTAGTGCATCTTTAGTACATCTTTAGTACATCTTTAGTACATCTTTAGTACATCTTTAGTGCATCTTTAGTACATCTTTAGTACATCTTTAGTGCATCTTTAGTACATCTTTAGTACATCTTTAGTACATCTTTAGTACTTCTTTAGTGCATCTTTAGTGCATCTTTAGTACATCTTTAGTACATCTTTAGTACATCTTTAGTACATCTTTAGTACATCTTTAGTACATCTTTAGTGCATCTTTAGTGCATCTTTAGTACATCTTTAGTGCATCTTTAGTACATCTTTAGTACATCTTTAGTACATCTTTAGTGCATCTTTAGTGCATCTTTAGTACATCTTTAGTGCATCTTTAGTACATCTTTAGTACATCTTTAGTACATCTTTAGTGCATCTTTAGTACATATTTAGTACATCTTGAGTACAACTCGCACTGGAACATCAACTCTGCATTCTTCTTCTCTCATTCTCTCTCGCTCCTCTCGCTTCTTCTGCAGTCCCTATTTCTCAGCATCAGAGTACTTACGCCCTCTTGTGGCGAAAGCATAGAACACAAAAAATGGCATCCGGCGAAAATATTTTCCAAAAGAATTATTCATGCAATAAACTTCTTGATCTTGATCAATCTTGGAACACATTTAATTCTGAAATCGATCCTGTCTGGATCCAAAAAAGGTTCATTCTTTGCTGTCCAATCACAGCTGTTCAATCACTGATCAAAGATCAAATTAAAAGATGATGAACATCAAAGATACAAATCAAATAAAAGATGATGAACATCAAAGATACAGATCAAATAAAAGATGATGAACATCAAAGATACAGATCAAATAAAAGATGATGAACATCAAAGATACAGATCAAATAAAAGATGATGAACATCAAAGATACAGATCAAATAAAAGATGATGAACATCAAAGATACAGATCAAATAAAAGATGATGAACATCAAAGATACAAATCAAACCATACAGGGCAATGCAGCCTCATGGTAGTACGGGTAGTGCGGTTAGCAGGAGCTAACGTAGCATTGCTAGTTTCTCCCTTGTGCCGGTCTCAAGCCCGGATAAATGCAGAGAGTTGCATCAGGAATGGTGTGGTGTTGGTTGGAAATAAGAAGGCAGTAGCAGTTCCAACCACAAAACTTGATCAGAACATCCTTAGTACATCTTTAGTACATCTTTAGTGCATCTTTAGTACATCTTTAGTACATCTTTAGTACATTTTTAGTACATCTTTAGTGCATCTTTAGTACATCTTTAGTACATCTTTAGTACATCTTTAGTACATCTTTAGTACATCTTTAGTAAATCTTTAGTGCATCTTTAGTACATCTTTAGTACATCTTTAGTACATCTTTAGTACATCTTTAGTGCATCTTTAGTACATCTTTAGTGCATCTTTAGTACATCTTCAGTGCATCTTTAGTACATCTTTAGTACATTTTTAGTGCATCTTTAGTACATCTTTAGTACATCTTTAGTACATCTTTAGTACATCTTTAATACATCTTTAGTGCATTTTTAGTACATCTTGAGTACATCTTTAGTACATCTTTAGTACAACTCGCACTGGAACATCAACTCTGCATTCTTCTTCTCTCATTCTCTCTCGCTCCTCTCGCTTCTTCTGCAGTCCCTATTTCTCAGCATCAGAGTACTTACGCCCTCTTGTGGCGAAAGCATAGAACACAAAAAATGGCATCCGGCGAAAATATTTTCCAAAAGAATTATTCATGCAATAAACTTCTTGATCTTGATCAATCTTGGAACACATTTAATTCTGAAATCGATCCTGTCCGGATATCAAAAAGGTCAAATCTCTACTGTCCAATCACAGCTGTTCAATCACTGATCAAAGATCAAATTAAAAGATGATGAACATCAAAGATACAAATCAAATAAAAGATGATGAACATCAAAGATACAAATCAAATAAAAGATGATAAACATCAAAGATACAGATCAAATAAAAGATGATGAACATCAAAGATACAAATCAAACCACACAGGGCAATGCAGCCTCATGGTAGTACGGGTAGTGCGGTTAGCAGGAGCTAACGTAGCATTGCTAGTTTCTCCCTTGTGCCGGTCTCAAGCCCGGATAAATGCAGAGAGATGCATCAGGAATGGTGTGGTGTTGGTTGGAAATAAGAAGGCAGTAGCAGTTCCAACCACTTAACTTTATCAGAACATCCTTCGTACATCTTTAGTACATCTTTAGTACATCTTGAGTACATCTTTAGTATATCTTAAGTACATCTTTAGTACATCATTAGTGCATCTTTAGTACATCTTTAGTGCATCTTTAGTACATCTTTAGTACATCTTTAGTACATCTTTAGTACATCTTTAGTGCATCTTTAGTACATCTTTAGTACATCTTTAGTGCATCTTTAGTACATCTTTAGTGCATCTTTAGTACATCTTTAGTGCATCTTTAGTACATCTTTAGTGCATCTTTAGTACATCTTTAGTGCATCTTTAGTACATCTTTAGTGCATCTTTAGTACATCTTTAGTAAATCTTTAGTACATCTTTAGTACATCTTGAGTACAACTCGCACTGGAACATCAACTCTGCATTCTTCTTCTCTCATTCTCTCTCTCGCTCCTCTCGCTTCTTCTGCAGTCCCTATTTCTCTGCATCAGAGTACTTACGCCCTCTTGTGGCGAAAGCATAGACACAAAAAATGGCATCCGGCGAAAATATTTTCCAAAAGAATTATTCATGCAATAAACTTCTTGATCTTGATCAATCTTGGAACACATTTAATTCTGAAATCGATCCTGTCCGGATACCAAAAAGGTCCAATCTCTACTGTCCAATCACAGCTGTTCAATCACTGATCAAAGATCAAATTAAAAGATGATGAACATCAAAGATACAAATCAAATAAAAGATGATGAACATCAAAGATACAGATCAAATAAAAGATGATGAACATCAAAGATACAGATCAAATAAAAGATGATGAACATCAAAGATACAGATCAAATAAAAGATGATGAACATCAAAGATACAAATCAAACCATACAGGGCAATGCAGCCTCATGGTAGTACGGGTAGTGCGGTTAGCAGGAGCTAACGTAGCATTGCTAGTTTCTCCCTTGTGCCGGTCTCAAGCCCGGATAAATGCAGAGAGTTGCATCAGGAATGGTGTGGTGTTGGTTGGAAATAAGAAGGCAGTAGCAGTTCCAACCACAAAACTTGATCAGAACATCCTTAGTACATCTTTAGTTTCTTTAGTGCATCTTTAGTACATCTTTAGTACATCTTTAGTACATTTTTAGTATATCTTTAGTGCATCTTTAGTACATCTTTAGTACATCTTTAGTACATCTTTAGTACATCTTTAGTACATCTTTAGTACATCTTTAGTGCATCTTTAGTACATCTTTAGTACATCTTTAGTACATCTTTAGTGCATCTTTAGTACATCTTTAGTGCATCTTTAGTGCATCTTTAGTACATCTTTAGTACATCTTTAGTACATCTTTAGTGCATCTTTAGTACATCTTTAGTACATCTTTAGTACATCTTTAGTACATCTTTAGTACATCTTTAGTGCATCTTTCGTACATCTTTAGTACATCTTCAGTGCATCTTTAGTACATCTTTAGTACATTTTTAGTGCATCTTTAGTACATCTTTAGTACATCTTTAGTACATCTTTAGTACATCTTTAGTACATCTTTAGTGCATCTTTAGTACATCTTGAGTACATCTTTAGTACATCTTTAGTACATCTTTAGTATATCTTTAGTGCATCTTTAGTACATCTTTAGTGCATCTTTAGTACATCTTGAGTACAACTCGCACTGGAACATCAACTCTGCATTCTTCTTCTCTCATTCTCTCTCGCTCCTCTCGCTTCTTCTGCAGTCCCTATTTCTCAGCATCAGAGTACTTACGCCCTCTTGTGGCGAAAGCATAGAACACAAAAAATGGCATCCGGCAAAAATATTTTCCAAAAGAATTATTTATGCAATAAACTTCTTGATCTTGATCAATCTTGGAACACATTTAATTCTGAAATCGATCCTGTCCGGATATCAAAAAGGTCCAATCTCTACTGTCCAATCACAGCTGTTCAATCACTGATCAAAGATCAAATTAAAAGATGATGAACATCAAAGATACAAATCAAATAAAAGATGATGAACATCAAAGATACAGATCAAATAAAAGATGATGAACATCAAAGATACAGATCAAATAAAAGATGATGAACATCAAAGATACAGATCAAATAAAAGATGATGAACATCAAAGATACAAATCAAACCATACAGGGCAATGCAGCCTCATGGTAGTACGGGTAGTGCGGTTAGCAGGAGCTAACGTAGCATTGCTAGTTTCTCCCTTGTGCCGGTCTCAAGCCCGGATAAATGCAGAGAGTTGCATCAGGAATGGTGTGGTGTTGGTTGGAAATAAGAAGGCAGTAGCAGTTCCAACCACAAAACTTGATCAGAACATCCTTAGTACATCTTTAGTACATCTTTAGTGCATCTTTAGTACATCTTTAGTGCATCTTTAGTACATCTTTAGTACATCTTTAGTACATCTTTAGTACATCTTTAGTGCATCTTTAGTGCATCTTTAGTGCATCTTTAGTACATATTTAGTACATCTTGAGTACAACTCGCACTGGAACATCAACTCTGCATTCTTCTTCTCTCATTCTCTCTCGCTCCTCTCGCTTCTTCTGCAGTCCCTATTTCTCAGCATCAGAGTACTTACGCCCTCTTGTGGCGAAAGCATAGAACACAAAAAATGGCATCCGGCGAAAATATTTTCCAAAAGAATTATTCATGCAATAAACTTCTTCATCTTGATCAATCTTGGAACACATTTAATTCTGAAATCGATCCTGTCTGGATACAAAAAAGGTTCATTCTTTGCTGTCCAATCACAGCTGTTCAATCACTGATCAAAGATCAAATTAAAAGATGATGAACATCAAAGATACAAATCAAATAAAAGATGATGAACATCAAAGTTACAGATCAAATAAAAGATGATGAACATCAAAGATACAGATCAAATAAAAGATGATGAACATCAAAGATACAGATCAAATAAAAGATGATGAACATCAAAGATACAGATCAAATAAAAGATGATGAACATCAAAGATACAGATCAAATAAAAGATGATGAACATCAAAGATACACATCAAATAAAAGATGATGAACATCAAAGATACAAATCAAACCATACAGGGCAATGCAGCCTCATGGTAGTATGGGTAGTGCGGTTAGCAGGAGCTAACGTAGCATTGCTAGTTTCTCCCTTGTGCCGGTCTCAAGCCCGGATAAATGCAGAGAGTTGCATCAGGAATGGTGTGGTGTTGGTTGGAAATAAGAAGGCAGTAGCAGTTCCAACCACAAAACTTGATCAGAACATCCTTAGTACATCTTTAGTACATCTTTAGTGCATCTTTAGTACATCTTTAGTACATCTTTAGTACATTTTTAGTACATCTTTAGTGCATCTTTAGTACATCTTTAGTACATCTTTAGTACATCTTTAGTACATCTTTAGTACATCTTTAGTACATCTTTAGTGCATCTTTAGTACATCTTTAGTACATCTTTAGTACATCTTTAGTACATCTTTAGTGCATCTTTAGTACATCTTTAGTGCATCTTTAGTACATCTTCAGTGCATCTTTAGTACATCTTTAGTACATTTTTAGTGCATCTTTAGTACATCTTTAGTACATCTTTAGTACATCTTTAGTACATCTTTAGTACATCTTTAGTACATCTTTAGTACATCTTTAGTGCATTTTTAGTACATCTTGAGAACATCTTTAGTACAACTCGCACTGGAACATCAACTCTGCATTCTTCTTCTCTCATTCTCTCTCACTCCTCTCGCTTCTTCTGCAGTCCCTATTTCTCAGCATCAGAGTACTTACGCCCTCTTGTGGCGAAAGCATAGAACACAAAAAATGGCATCCGGCGAAAATATTTTCCAAAAGAATTATTCATGCAATAAACTTCTTGATCTTGATCAATCTTGGAACACATTTAATTCTGAAATCGATCCTGTCCGGATATCAAAAAGGTCCAATCTCTACTGTCCAATCACAGCTGTTCAATCACTGATCAAAGATCAAATTAAAAGATGATGAACATCAAAGATACAAATCAAATAAAAGATGATGAACATCAAAGATACAGATCAAATAAAAGATGATGAACATCAAAGATACAGATCAAATAAAAGATGATGAACATCAAAGATACAGATCAAATAAAAGATGATGAACATCAAAGATACAGATCAAATAAAAGATGATGAACATCAAAGATACAAATCAAACCATACAGGGCAATGCAGCCTCATGGTAGTACGGGTAGTGCGGTTAGCAGGAGCTAACGTAGCATTGCTAGTTTCTCCCTTGTGCCGGTCTCAAGCCCGGATAAATGCAGAGAGTTGCATCAGGAATGGTGTGGTGTTGGTTGGAAATAAGAAGGCAGTAGCAGTTCCAACCACTTAACTTTATCAGAACATCCTTAGTACATCTTTAGTACATCTTTAGTACATCTTTAGTGCATCTTTAGTACATCTTGAGTACATCTTTAGTACATCTTTAGTACAACTCGCACTGGAACATCAACTCTGCATTCTTCTTCTCTCATTCTCTCTCGCTCCTCTCGCTTCTTCTGCAGTCCCTATTTCTCAGCATCAGAGTACTTACGCCCTCTTGTGGCGAAAGCATAGAACACAAAAAATGGCATCCGGCGAAAATATTTTCCAAATAATTATTCATGCAATAAACTTCTTGATCTTGATTAATCTTGGAACACATTTAATTCTGAAATCGATCCTGTCTGGATACAAAAAAGGTCCAATCTCTGCTGTCCAATCGCAGCTGTACAATCACTGATCAAAGATCAAATTAAAAGATGATGAACATCAAAGATACAAATAAAATAAAATATGATGAACATCAAAGATACAGATCAAATAAAAGATGATGAACATCAAAGATACAGATCAAATAAAAGATGATGAACATCAAAGATACAGATCAAATAAAAGATGATGAACATCAAAGATACAGATCAAATAAAAGATGATGAACATCAAAGATACAAATCAAATAAAAGATGATGAACATCAAAGATACAAATCAAATAAAAGATGATGAACATCAAAGATACAGATCAAATAAAAGATGATGAACATCAAAGATACAGATCAAATAAAAGATGATGAACATCAAAGATACAAATCAAACCATACAGGGCAATGCAGCCTCATGGTAGTACGGGTAGTGCGGTTAGCAGGAGCTAACGTAGCATTGCTAGTTTCTCCCTTGTGCCGGTCTCAAGCCCGGATAAATGCAGAGAGTTGCATCAGGAATGGTGTGGTGTTGGTTGGAAATAAGAATGCAGTAGCAGTTCCAACCACAAAACTTGATCAGAACATCCTTAGTACATCTTTAGTACATCTTTAGTGCATCTTTAGTACATCTTTAGTACATCTTTAGTACATTTTTAGTACATCTTTAGTGCATCTTTAGTACATCTTTAGTACATCTTTAGTACATCTTTAGTACATCTTTAGTGCATCTTTAGTACATCTTTAGTACATCTTTAGTACATCTTTAGTACATCTTTAGTGCATCTTTAGTACATCTTTAGTACATCTTTAGTACATCTTTAGTACATCTTTAGTACATCTTTAGTGCATCTTTAGTACATCTTTAGTACATCTTTAGTACATCTTTAGTACATCTTTAGTGCATCTTTAGTACATCTTTAGTACATCTTTAGTGCATCTTTAGTACATCTTTAGTACATCTTTAGTACATCTTTAGTACTTCTTTAGTGCATCTTTAGTGCATCTTTAGTACATCTTTAGTACATCTTTAGTACATCTTTAGTACATCTTTAGTACATCTTTAGTACATCTTTAGTGCATCTTTAGTGCATCTTTAGTACATCTTTAGTGCATCTTTAGTACATCTTTAGTACATCTTTAGTACATCTTTAGTGCATCTTTAGTGCATCTTTAGTACATCTTTAGTGCATCTTTAGTACATCTTTAGTACATCTTTAGTACATCTTTAGTGCATCTTTAGTACATATTTAGTACATCTTGAGTACAACTCGCACTGGAACATCAACTCTGCATTCTTCTTCTCTCATTCTCTCTCGCTCCTCTCGCTTCTTCTGCAGTCCCTATTTCTCAGCATCAGAGTACTTACGCCCTCTTGTGGCGAAAGCATAGAACACAAAAAATGGCATCCGGCGAAAATATTTTCCAAAAGAATTATTCATGCAATAAACTTCTTGATCTTGATCAATCTTGGAACACATTTAATTCTGAAATCGATCCTGTCTGGATACAAAAAAGGTTCATTCTTTGCTGTCCAATCACAGCTGTTCAATCACTGATCAAAGATCAAATTAAAAGATGATGAACATCAAAGATACAAATCAAATAAAAGATGATGAACATCAAAGATACAGATCAAATAAAAGATGATGAACATCAAAGATACAGATCAAATAAAAGATGATGAACATCAAAGATACAGATCAAATAAAAGATGATGAACATCAAAGATACAGATCAAATAAAAGATGATGAACATCAAAGATACAGATCAAATAAAAGATGATGAACATCAAAGATACAAATCAAACCATACAGGGCAATGCAGCCTCATGGTAGTACGGGTAGTGCGGTTAGCAGGAGCTAACGTAGCATTGCTAGTTTCTCCCTTGTGCCGGTCTCAAGCCCGGATAAATGCAGAGAGTTGCATCAGGAATGGTGTGGTGTTGGTTGGAAATAAGAAGGCAGTAGCAGTTCCAACCACAAAACTTGATCAGAACATCCTTAGTACATCTTTAGTACATCTTTAGTGCATCTTTAGTACATCTTTAGTACATCTTTAGTACATTTTTAGTACATCTTTAGTGCATCTTTAGTACATCTTTAGTACATCTTTAGTACATCTTTAGTACATCTTTAGTACATCTTTAGTAAATCTTTAGTGCATCTTTAGTACATCTTTAGTACATCTTTAGTACATCTTTAGTACATCTTTAGTGCATCTTTAGTACATCTTTAGTGCATCTTTAGTACATCTTCAGTGCATCTTTAGTACATCTTTAGTACATTTTTAGTGCATCTTTAGTACATCTTTAGTACATCTTTAGTACATCTTTAGTACATCTTTAATACATCTTTAGTGCATTTTTAGTACATCTTGAGTACATCTTTAGTACATCTTTAGTACAACTCGCACTGGAACATCAACTCTGCATTCTTCTTCTCTCATTCTCTCTCGCTCCTCTCGCTTCTTCTGCAGTCCCTATTTCTCAGCATCAGAGTACTTACGCCCTCTTGTGGCGAAAGCATAGAACACAAAAAATGGCATCCGGCGAAAATATTTTCCAAAAGAATTATTCATGCAATAAACTTCTTGATCTTGATCAATCTTGGAACACATTTAATTCTGAAATCGATCCTGTCCGGATATCAAAAAGGTCAAATCTCTACTGTCCAATCACAGCTGTTCAATCACTGATCAAAGATCAAATTAAAAGATGATGAACATCAAAGATACAAATCAAATAAAAGATGATGAACATCAAAGATACAAATCAAATAAAAGATGATAAACATCAAAGATACAGATCAAATAAAAGATGATGAACATCAAAGATACAAATCAAACCACACAGGGCAATGCAGCCTCATGGTAGTACGGGTAGTGCGGTTAGCAGGAGCTAACGTAGCATTGCTAGTTTCTCCCTTGTGCCGGTCTCAAGCCCGGATAAATGCAGAGAGATGCATCAGGAATGGTGTGGTGTTGGTTGGAAATAAGAAGGCAGTAGCAGTTCCAACCACTTAACTTTATCAGAACATCCTTCGTACATCTTTAGTACATCTTTAGTACATCTTGAGTACATCTTTAGTATATCTTAAGTACATCTTTAGTACATCATTAGTGCATCTTTAGTACATCTTTAGTGCATCTTTAGTACATCTTTAGTACATCTTTAGTACATCTTTAGTACATCTTTAGTGCATCTTTAGTACATCTTTAGTACATCTTTAGTGCATCTTTAGTACATCTTTAGTGCATCTTTAGTACATCTTTAGTGCATCTTTAGTACATCTTTAGTGCATCTTTAGTACATCTTTAGTGCATCTTTAGTACATCTTTAGTGCATCTTTAGTACATCTTTAGTAAATCTTTAGTACATCTTTAGTACATCTTGAGTACAACTCGCACTGGAACATCAACTCTGCATTCTTCTTCTCTCATTCTCTCTCTCGCTCCTCTCGCTTCTTCTGCAGTCCCTATTTCTCTGCATCAGAGTACTTACGCCCTCTTGTGGCGAAAGCATAGACACAAAAAATGGCATCCGGCGAAAATATTTTCCAAAAGAATTATTCATGCAATAAACTTCTTGATCTTGATCAATCTTGGAACACATTTAATTCTGAAATCGATCCTGTCCGGATACCAAAAAGGTCCAATCTCTACTGTCCAATCACAGCTGTTCAATCACTGATCAAAGATCAAATTAAAAGATGATGAACATCAAAGATACAAATCAAATAAAAGATGATGAACATCAAAGATACAGATCAAATAAAAGATGATGAACATCAAAGATACAGATCAAATAAAAGATGATGAACATCAAAGATACAGATCAAATAAAAGATGATGAACATCAAAGATACAAATCAAACCATACAGGGCAATGCAGCCTCATGGTAGTACGGGTAGTGCGGTTAGCAGGAGCTAACGTAGCATTGCTAGTTTCTCCCTTGTGCCGGTCTCAAGCCCGGATAAATGCAGAGAGTTGCATCAGGAATGGTGTGGTGTTGGTTGGAAATAAGAAGGCAGTAGCAGTTCCAACCACAAAACTTGATCAGAACATCCTTAGTACATCTTTAGTTTCTTTAGTGCATCTTTAGTACATCTTTAGTACATCTTTAGTACATTTTTAGTATATCTTTAGTGCATCTTTAGTACATCTTTAGTACATCTTTAGTACATCTTTAGTACATCTTTAGTACATCTTTAGTACATCTTTAGTGCATCTTTAGTACATCTTTAGTACATCTTTAGTACATCTTTAGTGCATCTTTAGTACATCTTTAGTGCATCTTTAGTGCATCTTTAGTACATCTTTAGTACATCTTTAGTACATCTTTAGTGCATCTTTAGTACATCTTTAGTACATCTTTAGTACATCTTTAGTACATCTTTAGTACATCTTTAGTGCATCTTTCGTACATCTTTAGTACATCTTTAGTGCATCTTTAGTACATCTTTAGTACATCTTTAGTGCATCTTTAGTACATCTTGAGTACAACTCGCACTGGAACATCAACTCTGCATTCTTCTTCTCTCATTCTCTCTCGCTCCTCTCGCTTCTTCTGCAGTCCCTATTTCTCAGCATCAGAGTACTTTCGCCATCTTGTGGCGAAAGCATAGACACAAAAAATGGCATCCGGCAAAAATATTTTCCAAAAGAATTATTCATGCAATAAACTTCTTGATCTTGATCAATCTTGGAACACATTTAATTCTGAAATCGATCCTGTCCGGATACCAAAAAGGTCCAATCTCTACTGTCCAATCACAGCTGTTCAATCACTGATCAAAGATCAAATTAAAAGATGATGAACATCAAAGATACAAATCAAATAAAAGATGATGAACATCAAAGATACAAATCAAATAAAAGATGATAAACATCAAAGATACAGATCAAATAAAAGATGATGAACATCAAAGATACAAATCAAACCATACAGGGCAATGCAGCCTCATGGTAGTACGGGCAGTGCGGTTAGCAGGAGCTAACGTAGCATTGCTAGTTTCTCCCTTGTGCCGGTCTCAAGCCCGGATAAATGCAGAGAGATGCATCAGGAATGGTGTGGTGTTGGTTGGAAATAAGAAGGCAGTAGCAGTTCCAACCACTTAACTTTATCAGAACATCCTTCGTACATCTTTAGTACATCTTTAGTACATCTTGAGTACATCTTTAGTATATCTTAAGTACATCTTTAGTACATCATTAGTGCATCTTTAGTACATCTTTAGTGCATCTTTAGTACATCTTTAGTACATCTTTAGTACATCTTTAGTACATCTTTAGTGCATCTTTAGTACATCTTTAGTACATCTTTAGTGCATCTTTAGTACATCTTTAGTGCATCTTTAGTACATCTTTAGTGCATCTTTAGTACATCTTTAGTGCATCTTTAGTACATCTTTAGTAAATCTTTAGTACATCTTTAGTACATCTTGAGTACAACTCGCACTGGAACATCAACTCTGCATTCTTCTTCTCTCATTCTCTCTCTCGCTCCTCTCGCTTCTTCTGCAGTCCCTATTTCTCTGCATCAGAGTACTTACGCCTTCTTGTGGCGAAAGCATAGAACGCAAAAAATCGCATCCGGCGAAAATATTTTCCAAAAGAATTATTCATGCAATAAACTTCTTGATCTTGATCAATCTTGGAACACATTTAATTCTGAAATCGATCCTGTCCGGATACCAAAAAGGTCCAATCTCTACTGTCCAATCACAGCTGTTCAATCACTGATCAAAGATCAAATTAAAAGATGATGAACATCAAAGATACAAATCAAATAAAAGATGATGAACATCAAAGATACAGATCAAATAAAAGATGATGAACATCAAAGATACAGATCAAATAAAAGATGATGAACATCAAATATACAAATCAAACCATACAGGGCAATGCAGCCTCATGGTAGTACGGGTAGTGCGGTTAGCAGGAGCTAACGTAGCATTGCTAGTTTCTCCCTTGTGCCGGTCTCAAGCCCGGATAAATGCAGAGAGTTGCATCAGGAATGGTGTGGTGTTGGTTGGAAATAAGAAGGCAGTAGCAGTTCCAACCACAAAACTTGATCAGAACATCCTTAGTACATCTTTAGTACATCTTTAGTACATCTTTAGTGCATCTTTAGTACATCTTTAGTGCATCTTTCGTACATCTTTAGTACATCTTTAGTGCATCTTTAGTACATCTTTAGTACATCTTTAGTGCATCTTTAGTACATCTTGAGTACAACTCGCACTGGAACATCAACTCTGCATTCTTCTTCTCTCATTCTCTCTCGCTCCTCTCGCTTCTTCTGCAGTCCCTATTTCTCAGCATCAGAGTACTTTCGCCATCTTGTGGCGAAAGCATAGACACAAAAAATGGCATCCGGCAAAAATATTTTCCAAAAGAATTATTCATGCAATAAACTTCTTGATCTTGATCAATCTTGGAACACATTTAATTCTGAAATCGATCCTGTCCGGATATCAAAAAGGTCCAATCTCTACTGTCCAATCACAGCTGTTCAATCACTTATCAAAGATCAAATTAAAAGATGATGAACATCAAAGATACAGATCAAATAAAAGATGATGAACATCAAAGATACAGATCAAATAAAAGATGATGAACATCAAAGATACAAATCAAACCATACAGGGCAATGCAGCCTCATGGTAGTACGGGTAGTGCGGTTAGCAGGAGCTAACGTAGCATTGCTAGTTTCTCCCTTGTGCCGGTCTCAAGCCCGGATAAATGCAGAGAGTTGCATCAGGAATGGTGTGGTGTTGGTTGGAAATAAGAAGGCAGTAGCAGTTCCAACCACAAAACTTTATCAGAACATCCTTAGTACATATTTAGTACATCTTTAGTACATCTTTAGTATATCTTTAGTACATCTTTAGTACATTTTTAGTACATCTTTAGTGCATCTTTAGTACATCTTTAGTACATCTTTAGTACATCTTTAGTACATCTTTAGTACATCTTTAGTACATCTTTAGTGCATCTTTAGTACATCTTTAGTACATCTTTAGTACATCTTTAGTACATCTTTAGTGCATCTTTAGTACATCTTTAGTGCATCTTTAGTACATCTTTAGTACATCTTTAGTGCATCTTTAGTACATCTTTAGTACATCTTTAGTGCATCTTTAGTACATCTTTAGTGCATCTTTAGTACATCTTCTCAGCATCAGAGTACTTTCGCCATCTTGTGGCGAAAGCATAGACACAAAAAATGGCATCCGGCGAAAATATTTTCCAAAAGAATTATTCATGCAATAAACTTCTTGATCTTGATCAATCTTGGAACAGATTTAATTCTGAAATCGATCCTGTCCGGATATCAAAAAGGTCCAATCTCTACTGTCCAATCACAGCTGTTCAATCACTGATCAAAGATCAAATTAAAAGATGATGAACATCAAAGATACAAATCAAATAAAAGATGATGAACATCAAAGATACAAATCAAATAAAAGATGATAAACATCAAAGATACAGATCAAATAAAAGATGATGAACATCAAAGATACAAATCAAACCACACAGGGCAATGCAGCCTCATGGTAGTACGGGTAGTGCGGTTAGCAGGAGCTAACGTAGCATTGCTAGTTTCTCCCTTGTGCCGGTCTCAAGCCCGGATAAATGCAGAGAGATGCATCAGGAATGGTGTGGTGTTGGTTGGAAATAAGAAGGCAGTAGCAGTTCCAACCACTTAACTTTATCAGAACATCCTTCGTACATCTTTAGTACATCTTTAGTACATCTTGAGTACATCTTTAGTATATCTTAAGTACATCTTTAGTACATCTTTAGTGCATCTTTAGTACATCTTTAGTACATCATTAGTGCATCTTTAGTACATCTTTAGTGCATCTTTAGTACATCTTTAGTACATCTTTAGTACATCTTTAGTACATCTTTAGTGCATCTTTAGTGCATCTTTAGTACATCTTTAGTGCATCTTTAGTACATCTTTAGTGCATCTTTAGTACATCTTTAGTGCATCTTTAGTACATCTTTAGTAAATCTTTAGTACATCTTTAGTACATCTTGAGTACAACTCGCACTGGAACATCAACTCTGCATTCTTCTTCTCTCATTCTCTCTCTCGCTCCTCTCGCTTCTTCTGCAGTCCCTATTTCTCTGCATCAGAGTACTTACGCCCTCTTGTGGCGAAAGCATAGAACACAAAAAATCGCATCCGGCAAAAATATTTTCCAAAAGAATTATTCATGCAATAAACTTCTTGATCTTGATCAATCTTGGAACACATTTAATTCTGAAATCGATCCTGTCCGGATACCAAAAAGGTCCAATCTCTACTGTCCAATCACAGCTGTTCAATCACTGATCAAAGATCAAATTAAAAGATGATGAACATCAAAGATACAAATCAAATAAAAGATGATGAACATCAAAGATACAAATCAAATAAAAGATGATAAACATCAAAGATACAGATCAAATAAAAGATGATGAACATCAAAGATACAAATCAAACCATACAGGGCAATGCAGCCTCATGGTAGTACGGGCAGTGCGGTTAGCAGGAGCTAACGTAGCATTGCTAGTTTCTCCCTTGTGCCGGTCTCAAGCCCGGATAAATGCAGAGAGATGCATCAGGAATGGTGTGGTGTTGGTTGGAAATAAGAAGGCAGTAGCAGTTCCAACCACTTAACTTTATCAGAACATCCTTCGTACATCTTTAGTACATCTTTAGTACATCTTGAGTACATCTTTAGTATATCTTAAGTACATCTTTAGTACATCATTAGTGCATCTTTAGTACATCTTTAGTGCATCTTTAGTACATCTTTAGTACATCTTTAGTACATCTTTAGTACATCTTTAGTGCATCTTTAGTACATCTTTAGTACATCTTTAGTGCATCTTTAGTACATCTTTAGTGCATCTTTAGTACATCTTTAGTGCATCTTTAGTACATCTTTAGTGCATCTTTAGTACATCTTTAGTAAATCTTTAGTACATCTTTAGTACATCTTGAGTACAACTCGCACTGGAACATCAACTCTGCATTCTTCTTCTCTCATTCTCTCTCTCGCTCCTCTCGCTTCTTCTGCAGTCCCTATTTCTCTGCATCAGAGTACTTACGCCTTCTTGTGGCGAAAGCATAGAACGCAAAAAATCGCATCCGGCGAAAATATTTTCCAAAAGAATTATTCATGCAATAAACTTCTTGATCTTGATCAATCTTGGAACACATTTAATTCTGAAATCGATCCTGTCCGGATACCAAAAAGGTCCAATCTCTACTGTCCAATCACAGCTGTTCAATCACTGATCAAAGATCAAATTAAAAGATGATGAACATCAAAGATACAAATCAAATAAAAGATGATGAACATCAAAGATACAGATCAAATAAAAGATGATGAACATCAAAGATACAGATCAAATAAAAGATGATGAACATCAAATATACAAATCAAACCATACAGGGCAATGCAGCCTCATGGTAGTACGGGTAGTGCGGTTAGCAGGAGCTAACGTAGCATTGCTAGTTTCTCCCTTGTGCCGGTCTCAAGCCCGGATAAATGCAGAGAGTTGCATCAGGAATGGTGTGGTGTTGGTTGGAAATAAGAAGGCAGTAGCAGTTCCAACCACAAAACTTGATCAGAACATCCTTAGTACATCTTTAGTACATCTTTAGTACATCTTTAGTGCATCTTTAGTACATCTTTAGTACATCTTTAGTACATCTTTAGTACATCTTTAGTGCATCTTTAGTACATCTTTAGTACATCTTTAGTACATCTTTAGTGCATCTTTAGTACATCTTTAGTACATCTTTAGTACATCTTTAGTACATCTTTAGTACATCTTTAGTGCATCTTTCGTACATCTTTAGTACATCTTTAGTGCATCTTTAGTACATCTTTAGTACATCTTTAGTGCATCTTTAGTACATCTTGAGTACAACTCGCACTGGAACATCAACTCTGCATTCTTCTTCTCTCATTCTCTCTCGCTCCTCTCGCTTCTTCTGCAGTCCCTATTTCTCAGCATCAGAGTACTTTCGCCATCTTGTGGCGAAAGCATAGACACAAAAAATGGCATCCGGCAAAAATATTTTCCAAAAGAATTATTCATGCAATAAACTTCTTGATCTTGATCAATCTTGGAACACATTTAATTCTGAAATCGATCCTGTCCGGATATCAAAAAGGTCCAATCTCTACTGTCCAATCACAGCTGTTCAATCACTTATCAAAGATCAAATTAAAAGATGATGAACATCAAAGATACAGATCAAATAAAAGATGATGAACATCAAAGATACAGATCAAATAAAAGATGATGAACATCAAAGATACAAATCAAACCATACAGGGCAATGCAGCCTCATGGTAGTACGGGTAGTGCGGTTAGCAGGAGCTAACGTAGCATTGCTAGTTTCTCCCTTGTGCCGGTCTCAAGCCCGGATAAATGCAGAGAGTTGCATCAGGAATGGTGTGGTGTTGGTTGGAAATAAGAAGGCAGTAGCAGTTCCAACCACAAAACTTTATCAGAACATCCTTAGTACATATTTAGTACATCTTTAGTACATCTTTAGTATATCTTTAGTACATCTTTAGTACATTTTTAGTACATCTTTAGTGCATCTTTAGTACATCTTTAGTACATCTTTAGTACATCTTTAGTACATCTTTAGTACATCTTTAGTACATCTTTAGTGCATCTTTAGTACATCTTTAGTACATCTTTAGTACATCTTTAGTACATCTTTAGTGCATCTTTAGTACATCTTTAGTGCATCTTTAGTACATCTTTAGTACATCTTTAGTGCATCTTTAGTACATCTTTAGTACATCTTTAGTGCATCTTTAGTACATCTTTAGTGCATCTTTAGTACATCTTCTCAGCATCAGAGTACTTTCGCCATCTTGTGGCGAAAGCATAGACACAAAAAATGGCATCCGGCGAAAATATTTTCCAAAAGAATTATTTATGCAATAAACTTCTTGATCTTGATCAATCTTGGAACAGATTTAATTCTGAAATCGATCCTGTCCGGATATCAAAAAGGTCCAATCTCTACTGTCCAATCACAGCTGTTCAATCACTGATCAAAGATCAAATTAAAAGATGATGAACATCAAAGATACAAATCAAATAAAAGATGATGAACATCAAAGATACAAATCAAATAAAAGATGATAAACATCAAAGATACAGATCAAATAAAAGATGATGAACATCAAAGATACAAATCAAACCATACAGGGCAATGCAGCCTCATGGTAGTACGGGCAGTGCGGTTAGCAGGAGCTAACGTAGCATTGCTAGTTTCTCCCTTGTGCCGGTCTCAAGCCCGGATAAATGCAGAGAGATGCATCAGGAATGGTGTGGTGTTGGTTGGAAATAAGAAGGCAGTAGCAGTTCCAACCACTTAACTTTATCAGAACATCCTTCGTACATCTTTAGTACATCTTTAGTACATCTTGAGTACATCTTTAGTATATCTTAAGTACATCTTTAGTACATCATTAGTGCATCTTTAGTACATCTTTAGTGCATCTTTAGTACATCTTTAGTACATCTTTAGTACATCTTTAGTACATCTTTAGTGCATCTTTAGTACATCTTTAGTACATCTTTAGTGCATCTTTAGTACATCTTTAGTGCATCTTTAGTACATCTTTAGTGCATCTTTAGTACATCTTTAGTGCATCTTTAGTACATCTTTAGTAAATCTTTAGTACATCTTTAGTACATCTTGAGTACAACTCGCACTGGAACATCAACTCTGCATTCTTCTTCTCTCATTCTCTCTCTCGCTCCTCTCGCTTCTTCTGCAGTCCCTATTTCTCTGCATCAGAGTACTTACGCCTTCTTGTGGCGAAAGCATAGAACGCAAAAAATCGCATCCGGCGAAAATATTTTCCAAAAGAATTATTCATGCAATAAACTTCTTGATCTTGATCAATCTTGGAACACATTTAATTCTGAAATCGATCCTGTCCGGATACCAAAAAGGTCCAATCTCTACTGTCCAATCACAGCTGTTCAATCACTGATCAAAGATCAAATTAAAAGATGATGAACATCAAAGATACAAATCAAATAAAAGATGATGAACATCAAAGATACAGATCAAATAAAAGATGATGAACATCAAAGATACAGATCAAATAAAAGATGATGAACATCAAATATACAAATCAAACCATACAGGGCAATGCAGCCTCATGGTAGTACGGGTAGTGCGGTTAGCAGGAGCTAACGTAGCATTGCTAGTTTCTCCCTTGTGCCGGTCTCAAGCCCGGATAAATGCAGAGAGTTGCATCAGGAATGGTGTGGTGTTGGTTGGAAATAAGAAGGCAGTAGCAGTTCCAACCACAAAACTTGATCAGAACATCCTTAGTACATCTTTAGTACATCTTTAGTACATCTTTAGTGCATCTTTAGTACATCTTTAGTACATCTTTAGTACATCTTTAGTACATCTTTAGTGCATCTTTAGTACATCTTTAGTACATCTTTAGTACATCTTTAGTGCATCTTTAGTACATCTTTAGTACATCTTTAGTACATCTTTAGTACATCTTTAGTACATCTTTAGTGCATCTTTCGTACATCTTTAGTACATCTTTAGTGCATCTTTAGTACATCTTTAGTACATCTTTAGTGCATCTTTAGTACATCTTGAGTACAACTCGCACTGGAACATCAACTCTGCATTCTTCTTCTCTCATTCTCTCTCGCTCCTCTCGCTTCTTCTGCAGTCCCTATTTCTCAGCATCAGAGTACTTTCGCCATCTTGTGGCGAAAGCATAGACACAAAAAATGGCATCCGGCAAAAATATTTTCCAAAAGAATTATTCATGCAATAAACTTCTTGATCTTGATCAATCTTGGAACACATTTAATTCTGAAATCGATCCTGTCCGGATATCAAAAAGGTCCAATCTCTACTGTCCAATCACAGCTGTTCAATCACTTATCAAAGATCAAATTAAAAGATGATGAACATCAAAGATACAGATCAAATAAAAGATGATGAACATCAAAGATACAGATCAAATAAAAGATGATGAACATCAAAGATACAAATCAAACCATACAGGGCAATGCAGCCTCATGGTAGTACGGGTAGTGCGGTTAGCAGGAGCTAACGTAGCATTGCTAGTTTCTCCCTTGTGCCGGTCTCAAGCCCGGATAAATGCAGAGAGTTGCATCAGGAATGGTGTGGTGTTGGTTGGAAATAAGAAGGCAGTAGCAGTTCCAACCACAAAACTTTATCAGAACATCCTTAGTACATATTTAGTACATCTTTAGTACATCTTTAGTATATCTTTAGTACATCTTTAGTACATTTTTAGTACATCTTTAGTGCATCTTTAGTACATCTTTAGTACATCTTTAGTACATCTTTAGTACATCTTTAGTACATCTTTAGTACATCTTTAGTGCATCTTTAGTACATCTTTAGTACATCTTTAGTACATCTTTAGTACATCTTTAGTGCATCTTTAGTACATCTTTAGTGCATCTTTAGTACATCTTTAGTACATCTTTAGTGCATCTTTAGTACATCTTTAGTACATCTTTAGTGCATCTTTAGTACATCTTTAGTGCATCTTTAGTACATCTTCTCAGCATCAGAGTACTTTCGCCATCTTGTGGCGAAAGCATAGACACAAAAAATGGCATCCGGCGAAAATATTTTCCAAAAGAATTATTTATGCAATAAACTTCTTGATCTTGATCAATCTTGGAACAGATTTAATTCTGAAATCGATCCTGTCCGGATATCAAAAAGGTCCAATCTCTACTGTCCAATCACAGCTGTTCAATCACTGATCAAAGATCAAATTAAAAGATGATGAACATCAAAGATACAAATCAAATAAAAGATGATGAACATCAAAGATACAAATCAAATAAAAGATGATAAACATCAAAGATACAGATCAAATAAAAGATGATGAACATCAAAGATACAAATCAAACCATACAGGGCAATGCAGCCTCATGGTAGTACGGGCAGTGCGGTTAGCAGGAGCTAACGTAGCATTGCTAGTTTCTCCCTTGTGCCGGTCTCAAGCCCGGATAAATGCAGAGAGATGCATCAGGAATGGTGTGGTGTTGGTTGGAAATAAGAAGGCAGTAGCAGTTCCAACCACTTAACTTTATCAGAACATCCTTCGTACATCTTTAGTACATCTTTAGTACATCTTGAGTACATCTTTAGTATATCTTAAGTACATCTTTAGTACATCATTAGTGCATCTTTAGTACATCTTTAGTGCATCTTTAGTACATCTTTAGTACATCTTTAGTACATCTTTAGTACATCTTTAGTGCATCTTTAGTACATCTTTAGTACATCTTTAGTGCATCTTTAGTACATCTTTAGTGCATCTTTAGTACATCTTTAGTGCATCTTTAGTACATCTTTAGTGCATCTTTAGTACATCTTTAGTAAATCTTTAGTACATCTTTAGTACATCTTGAGTACAACTCGCACTGGAACATCAACTCTGCATTCTTCTTCTCTCATTCTCTCTCTCGCTCCTCTCGCTTCTTCTGCAGTCCCTATTTCTCTGCATCAGAGTACTTACGCCTTCTTGTGGCGAAAGCATAGAACGCAAAAAATCGCATCCGGCGAAAATATTTTCCAAAAGAATTATTCATGCAATAAACTTCTTGATCTTGATCAATCTTGGAACACATTTAATTCTGAAATCGATCCTGTCCGGATACCAAAAAGGTCCAATCTCTACTGTCCAATCACAGCTGTTCAATCACTGATCAAAGATCAAATTAAAAGATGATGAACATCAAAGATACAAATCAAATAAAAGATGATGAACATCAAAGATACAGATCAAATAAAAGATGATGAACATCAAAGATACAGATCAAATAAAAGATGATGAACATCAAATATACAAATCAAACCATACAGGGCAATGCAGCCTCATGGTAGTACGGGTAGTGCGGTTAGCAGGAGCTAACGTAGCATTGCTAGTTTCTCCCTTGTGCCGGTCTCAAGCCCGGATAAATGCAGAGAGTTGCATCAGGAATGGTGTGGTGTTGGTTGGAAATAAGAAGGCAGTAGCAGTTCCAACCACAAAACTTGATCAGAACATCCTTAGTACATCTTTAGTACATCTTTAGTACATCTTTAGTGCATCTTTAGTACATCTTTAGTACATCTTTAGTACATCTTTAGTACATCTTTAGTGCATCTTTAGTACATCTTTAGTACATCTTTAGTACATCTTTAGTGCATCTTTAGTACATCTTTAGTACATCTTTAGTACATCTTTAGTACATCTTTAGTACATCTTTAGTGCATCTTTCGTACATCTTTAGTACATCTTTAGTGCATCTTTAGTACATCTTTAGTACATCTTTAGTGCATCTTTAGTACATCTTGAGTACAACTCGCACTGGAACATCAACTCTGCATTCTTCTTCTCTCATTCTCTCTCGCTCCTCTCGCTTCTTCTGCAGTCCCTATTTCTCAGCATCAGAGTACTTTCGCCATCTTGTGGCGAAAGCATAGACACAAAAAATGGCATCCGGCAAAAATATTTTCCAAAAGAATTATTCATGCAATAAACTTCTTGATCTTGATCAATCTTGGAACACATTTAATTCTGAAATCGATCCTGTCCGGATATCAAAAAGGTCCAATCTCTACTGTCCAATCACAGCTGTTCAATCACTTATCAAAGATCAAATTAAAAGATGATGAACATCAAAGATACAGATCAAATAAAAGATGATGAACATCAAAGATACAGATCAAATAAAAGATGATGAACATCAAAGATACAAATCAAACCATACAGGGCAATGCAGCCTCATGGTAGTACGGGTAGTGCGGTTAGCAGGAGCTAACGTAGCATTGCTAGTTTCTCCCTTGTGCCGGTCTCAAGCCCGGATAAATGCAGAGAGTTGCATCAGGAATGGTGTGGTGTTGGTTGGAAATAAGAAGGCAGTAGCAGTTCCAACCACAAAACTTTATCAGAACATCCTTAGTACATATTTAGTACATCTTTAGTACATCTTTAGTATATCTTTAGTACATCTTTAGTACATTTTTAGTACATCTTTAGTGCATCTTTAGTACATCTTTAGTACATCTTTAGTACATCTTTAGTACATCTTTAGTACATCTTTAGTACATCTTTAGTGCATCTTTAGTACATCTTTAGTACATCTTTAGTACATCTTTAGTACATCTTTAGTGCATCTTTAGTACATCTTTAGTGCATCTTTAGTACATCTTTAGTACATCTTTAGTGCATCTTTAGTACATCTTTAGTACATCTTTAGTGCATCTTTAGTACATCTTTAGTGCATCTTTAGTACATCTTCTCAGCATCAGAGTACTTTCGCCATCTTGTGGCGAAAGCATAGACACAAAAAATGGCATCCGGCGAAAATATTTTCCAAAAGAATTATTTATGCAATAAACTTCTTGATCTTGATCAATCTTGGAACAGATTTAATTCTGAAATCGATCCTGTCCGGATATCAAAAAGGTCCAATCTCTACTGTCCAATCACAGCTGTTCAATCACTGATCAAAGATCAAATTAAAAGATGATGAACATCAAAGATACAAATCAAATAAAAGATGATGAACATCAAAGATACAAATCAAATAAAAGATGATAAACATCAAAGATACAGATCAAATAAAAGATGATGAACATCAAAGATACAAATCAAACCATACAGGGCAATGCAGCCTCATGGTAGTACGGGCAGTGCGGTTAGCAGGAGCTAACGTAGCATTGCTAGTTTCTCCCTTGTGCCGGTCTCAAGCCCGGATAAATGCAGAGAGATGCATCAGGAATGGTGTGGTGTTGGTTGGAAATAAGAAGGCAGTAGCAGTTCCAACCACTTAACTTTATCAGAACATCCTTCGTACATCTTTAGTACATCTTTAATACATCTTGAGTACATCTTTAGTATATCTTAAGTACATCTTTAGTACATCATTAGTGCATCTTTAGTACATCTTTAGTGCATCTTTAGTACATCTTTAGTACATCTTTAGTACATCTTTAGTACATCTTTAGTGCATCTTTAGTACATCTTTAGTACATCTTTAGTGCATCTTTAGTACATCTTTAGTGCATCTTTAGTACATCTTTAGTGCATCTTTAGTACATCTTTAGTGCATCTTTAGTACATCTTTAGTAAATCTTTAGTACATCTTTAGTACATCTTGAGTACAACTCGCACTGGAACATCAACTCTGCATTCTTCTTCTCTCATTCTCTCTCTCGCTCCTCTCGCTTCTTCTGCAGTCCCTATTTCTCTGCATCAGAGTACTTACGCCTTCTTGTGGCGAAAGCATAGAACACAAAAAATCGCATCCGGCGAAAATATTTTCCAAAAGAATTATTCATGCAATAAACTTCTTGATCTTGATCAATCTTGGAACACATTTAATTCTGAAATCGATCCTGTCCAGATACCAAAAAGGTCCAATCTCTACTGTCCAATCACAGCTGTTCAATCACTGATCAAAGATCAAATTAAAAGATGATGAACATCAAAGATACAGATCAAATAAAAGATGATGAACATCAAAGATACAGATCAAATAAAAGATGATGAACATCAAAGATACAAATCAAACCATACAGGGCAATGCAGCCTCATGGTAGTACGGGTAGTGCGGTTAGCAGGAGCTAACGTAGCATTGCTAGTTTCTCCCTTGTGCCGGTCTCAAGCCCGGATAAATGCAGAGAGTTGCATCAGGAATGGTGTGGTGTTGGTTGGAAATAAGAAGGCAGTAGCAGTTCCAACCACAAAACTTGATCAGAACATCCTTAGTACATCTTTAGTACATCTTTAGTACATCTTTAGTGCATCTTTAGTACATCTTTAGTACATCTTTAGTACATCTTTAGTACATCTTTAGTGCATCTTTAGTACATCTTTAGTACATCTTTAGTACATCTTTAGTGCATCTTTAGTACATCTTTAGTACATCTTTAGTACATCTTTAGTACATCTTTAGTGCATCTTTCGTACATCTTTAGTACATCTTTAGTGCATCTTTAGTACATCTTTAGTACATCTTTAGTGCATCTTTAGTACATCTTGAGTACAACTCGCACTGGAACATCAACTCTGCATTCTTCTTCTCTCATTCTCTCTCGCTCCTCTCGCTTCTTCTGCAGTCCCTATTTCTCAGCATCAGAGTACTTTCGCCATCTTGTGGCGAAAGCATAGACACAAAAAATGGCATCCGGCAAAAATATTTTCCAAAAGAATTATTCATGCAATAAACTTCTTGATCTTGATCAATCTTGGAACACATTTAATTCTGAAATCGATCCTGTCCGGATATCAAAAAGGTCCAATCTCTACTGTCCAATCACAGCTGTTCAATCACTGATCAAAGATCAAATTAAAAGATGATGAACATCAAAGATACAAATCAAATAAAAGATGATGAACATCAAAGATACAAATCAAATAAAAGATGATAAACATCAAAGATACAGATCAAATAAAAGATGATGAACATCAAAGATACAAATCAAACCATACAGGGCAATGCAGCCTCATGGTAGTACGGGTAGTGCGGTTAGCAGGAGCTAACGTAGCATTGCTAGTTTCTCCCTTGTGCCGGTCTCAAGCCCGGATAAATGCAGAGAGTTGCATCAGGAATGGTGTGGTGTTGGTTGGAAATAAGAAGGCAGTAGCAGTTCCAACCACAAAACTTGATCAGAACATCCTTAGTACATCTTTAGTACATCTTTAGTGCATCTTTAGTACATATTTAGTACATCTTGAGTACAACTCGCACTGGAACATCAACTCTGCATTCTTCTTCTCTCATTCTCTCTCGCTTCTCTCGCTTCTTCTGCAGTCCCTATTTCTCAGCATCAGAGTACTTACGCCCTCTTGTGGCGAAAGCATAGAACACAAAAAATGGCATCCGGCGAAAATATTTTCCAAAAGAATTATTCATGCAATAAACTTCTTGATCTTGATCAATCTTGGAACACATTTAATTCTGAAATCGATCCTGTCTGGATACAAAAAAGGTTCATTCTTTGCTGTCCAATCACAGCTGTTCAATCACTGATCAAAGATCAAATTAAAAGATGATGAACATCAAAGATACAAATCAAATAAAAGATGATGAACATCAAAGATACAGATCAAATAAAAGATGATGAACATCAAAGATACAGATCAAATAAAAGATGATGAACATCAAAGATACAGATCAAATAAAAGATGATGAACATCAAAGATACAGATCAAATAAAAGATGATGAACATCAAAGATACAAATCAAACCATACAGGGCAATGCAGCCTCATGGTAGTACGGGTAGTGCGGTTAGCAGGAGCTAACGTAGCATTGCTAGTTTCTCCCTTGTGCCGGTCTCAAGCCCGGATAAATGCAGAGAGTTGCATCAGGAATGGTGTGGTGTTGGTTGGAAATAAGAAGGCAGTAGCAGTTCCAACCACAAAACTTTATCAGAACATCCTTAGTACATATTTAGTACATCTTTAGTACATCTTTAGTATATCTTTAGTACATCTTTAGTACATTTTTAGTACATCTTTAGTGCATCTTTAGTACATCTTTAGTACATCTTTAGTACATCTTTAGTACATCTTTAGTACATCTTTAGTACATCTTTAGTGCATCTTTAGTACATCTTTAGTACATCTTTAGTACATCTTTAGTACATCTTTAGTGCATCTTTAGTACATCTTTAGTGCATCTTTAGTACATCTTTAGTACATCTTTAGTGCATCTTTAGTACATCTTTAGTACATCTTTAGTGCATCTTTAGTACATCTTTAGTGCATCTTTAGTACATCTTCTCAGCATCAGAGTACTTTCGCCATCTTGTGGCGAAAGCATAGACACAAAAAATGGCATCCGGCGAAAATATTTTCCAAAAGAATTATTTATGCAATAAACTTCTTGATCTTGATCAATCTTGGAACAGATTTAATTCTGAAATCGATCCTGTCCGGATATCAAAAAGGTCCAATCTCTACTGTCCAATCACAGCTGTTCAATCACTGATCAAAGATCAAATTAAAAGATGATGAACATCAAAGATACAAATCAAATAAAAGATGATGAACATCAAAGATACAAATCAAATAAAAGATGATAAACATCAAAGATACAGATCAAATAAAAGATGATGAACATCAAAGATACAAATCAAACCATACAGAGCAATGCAGCCTCATGGTAGTACGGGCAGTGCGGTTAGCAGGAGCTAACGTAGCATTGCTAGTTTCTCCCTTGTGCCGGTCTCAAGCCCGGATAAATGCAGAGAGATGCATCAGGAATGGTGTGGTGTTGGTTGGAAATAAGAAGGCAGTAGCAGTTCCAACCACAAAACTTTATCAGAACATCCTTAGTACATCTTTAGTACATCTTTAGAACATCTTTAGTACATCTTTAGTACATGTTTAGTACATCTTTAGTGCATCTTTAGTGCATCTTTAGTACATCTTTAGTACATCTTTAGTACATCTTTAGTACATCTTTAGTACATCTTTAGTACATCTTTAGTGCATCTTTAGTACATCTTGAGTACATCTTTAGTATATCTTAAGTACATCTTTAGTACATCATTAGTGCATCTTTAGTACATCTTTAATGCATCTTTAGTACATCTTTAGTACATCTTTAGTACATCTTTAGTACATCTTTAGTGCATCTTTAGTACATCTTTAGTACATCTTTAGTGCATCTTTAGTACATCTTTAGTGCATCTTTAGTACATCTTTAGTGCATCTTTAGTACATCTTTAGTAAATCTTTAGTACATCTTTAGTACATCTTGAGTACAACTCGCACTGGAACATCAACTCTGCATTCTTCTTCTCTCATTCTCTCTCTCGCTCCTCTCGCTTCTTCTGCAGTCCCTATTTCTCTGCATCAGAGTACTTACGCCTTCTTGTGGCGAAAGCATAGAACACAAAAAATCGCATCCGGCGAAAATATTTTCCAAAAGAATTATTCATGCAATAAACTTCTTGATCTTGATCAATCTTGGAACACATTTAATTCTGAAATCGATCCTGTCCGGATACCAAAAAGGTCCAATCTCTACTGTCCAATCACAGCTGTTCAATCACTGATCAAAGATCAAATTAAAAGATGATGAACATCAAAGATACAAATCAAATAAAAGATGATGAACATCAAAGATACAGATCAAATAAAAGATGATGAACATCAAAGATACAGATCAAATAAAAGATGATGAACATCAAAGATACAAATCAAACCATACAGGGCAATGCAGCCTCATGGTAGTACGGGTAGTGCGGTTAGCAGGAGCTAACGTAGCATTGCTAGTTTCTCCCTTGTGCCGGTCTCAAGCCCGGATAAATGCAGAGAGTTGCATCAGGAATGGTGTGGTGTTGGTTGGAAATAAGAAGGCAGTAGCAGTTCCAACCACAAAACTTGATCAGAACATCCTTAGTACATCTTTAGTACATCTTTAGTACATCTTTAGTGCATCTTTAGTACATCTTTAGTACATCTTTAGTACATCTTTAGTACATCTTTAGTGCATCTTTAGTACATCTTTAGTACATCTTTAGTACATCTTTAGTGCATCTTTAGTACATCTTTAGTACATCTTTAGTACATCTTTAGTACATCTTTAGTACATCTTTAGTGCATCTTTCGTACATCTTTAGTACATCTTTAGTGCATCTTTAGTACATCTTTAGTACATCTTTAGTGCATCTTTAGTACATCTTGAGTACAACTCGCACTGGAACATCAACTCTGCATTCTTCTTCTCTCATTCTCTCTCGCTCCTCTCGCTTCTTCTGCAGTCCCTATTTCTCAGCATCAGAGTACTTTCGCCATCTTGTGGCGAAAGCATAGACACAAAAAATGGCATCCGGCAAAAATATTTTCCAAAAGAATTATTCATGCAATAAACTTCTTGATCTTGATCAATCTTGGAACACATTTAATTCTGAAATCGATCCTGTCCGGATATCAAAAAGGTCCAATCTCTACTGTCCAATCACAGCTGTTCAATCACTGATCAAAGATCAAATTAAAAGATGATGAACATCAAAGATACAGATCAAATAAAAGATGATGAACATCAAAGATACAGATCAAATAAAAGATGATGAACATCAAAGATACAGATCAAATAAAAGATGATGAACATCAAAGATACAAATCAAACCATACAGGGCAATGCAGCCTCATGGTAGTACGGGTAGTGCGGTTAGCAGGAGCTAACGTAGCATTGCTAGTTTCTCCCTTGTGCCGGTCTCAAGCCCGGATAAATGCAGAGAGTTGCATCAGGAATGGTGTGGTGTTGGTTGGAAATAAGAAGGCAGTAGCAGTTCCAACCACAAAACTTTATCAGAACATCCTTAGTACATATTTAGTACATCTTTAGTACATCTTTAGTATATCTTTAGTACATCTTTAGTACATTTTTAGTACATCTTTAGTGCATCTTTAGTACATCTTTAGTACATCTTTAGTACATCTTTAGTACATCTTTAGTACATCTTTAGTACATCTTTAGTACATCTTTAGTGCATCTTTAGTACATCTTTAGTGCATCTTTAGTACATCTTCTCAGCATCAGAGTACTTTCGCCATCTTGTGGCGAAAGCATAGACACAAAAAATGGCATCCGGCGAAAATATTTTCCAAAAGAATTATTTATGCAATAAACTTCTTGATCTTGATCAATCTTGGAACAGATTTAATTCTGAAATCGATCCTGTCCGGATATCAAAAAGGTCCAATCTCTACTGTCCAATCACAGCTGTTCAATCACTGATCAAAGATCAAATTAAAAGATGATGAACATCAAAGATACAAATCAAATAAAAGATGATGAACATCAAAGATACAAATCAAATAAAAGATGATAAACATCAAAGATACAGATCAAATAAAAGATGATGAACATCAAAGATACAAATCAAACCATACAGGGCAATGCAACCTCATGGTAGTACGGGCAGTGCGGTTAGCAGGAGCTAACGTAGCATTGCTAGTTTCTCCCTTGTGCCGGTCTCAAGCCCGGATAAATGCAGAGAGATGCATCAGGAATGGTGTGGTGTTGGTTGGAAATAAGAAGGCAGTAGCAGTTCCAACCACTTAACTTTATCAGAACATCCTTCGTACATCTTTAGTACATCTTTAGTACATCTTGAGTACATCTTTAGTATATCTTAAGTACATCTTTAGTACATCATTAGTGCATCTTTAGTACATCTTTAGTGCATCTTTAGTACATCTTTAGTACATCTTTAGTACATCTTTAGTACATCTTTGGTGCATCTTTAGTACATCTTTAGTACATCTTTAGTGCATCTTTAGTACATCTTTAGTGCATCTTTAGTACATCTTTAGTGCATCTTTAGTACATCTTTAGTGCATCTTTAGTACATCTTTAGTAAATCTTTAGTACATCTTTAGTACATCTTTAGTACATCTTTAGTACATCTTTAGTGCATCTTTCGTACATCTTTAGTACATCTTTAGTGCATCTTTAGTACATCTTTAGTACATCTTTAGTGCATCTTTAGTACATCTTGAGTACAACTCGCACTGGAACATCAACTCTGCATTCTTCTTCTCTCATTCTCTCTCGCTCCTCTCGCTTCTTCTGCAGTCCCTATTTCTCAGCATCAGAGTACTTTCGCCATCTTGTGGCGAAAGCATAGACACAAAAAATGGCATCCGGCAAAAATATTTTCCAAAAGAATTATTCATGCAATAAACTTCTTGATCTTGATCAATCTTGGAACACATTTAATTCTGAAATCGATCCTGTCCTTGAACATCAAGGATACAGATCAAATAAAAGATGATGAACATCAAAGATACAAATCAAATAAAAGATGATGAACATCAAAGATACAGATCAAATAAAAGATGATGAACATCAAAGATACAAATCAAACCATACAGGGCAATGCAACCTCATGGTAGTACGGGCAGTGCGGTTAGCAGGAGCTAACGTAGCATTGCTAGTTTCTCCCTTGTGCCGGTCTCAAGCCCGGATAAATGCAGAGAGATGCATCAGGAATGGTGTGGTGTTGGTTGGAAATAAGAAGGCAGTAGCAGTTCCAACCACTTAACTTTATCAGAACATCCTTCGTACATCTTTAGTACATCTTTAGTACATCTTGAGTACATCTTTAGTATATCTTAAGTACATCTTTAGTACATCATTAGTGCATCTTTAGTACATCTTTAGTGCATCTTTAGTACATCTTTAGTACATCTTTAGTACATCTTTAGTACATCTTTGGTGCATCTTTAGTACATCTTTAGTACATCTTTAGTGCATCTTTAGTACATCTTTAGTGCATCTTTAGTACATCTTTAGTGCATCTTTAGTACATCTTTAGTGCATCTTTAGTACATCTTTAGTAAATCTTTAGTACATCTTTAGTACATCTTTAGTACATCTTTAGTACATCTTTAGTGCATCTTTCGTACATCTTTAGTACATCTTTAGTGCATCTTTAGTACATCTTTAGTACATCTTTAGTGCATCTTTAGTACATCTTGAGTACAACTCGCACTGGAACATCAACTCTGCATTCTTCTTCTCTCATTCTCTCTCGCTCCTCTCGCTTCTTCTGCAGTCCCTATTTCTCAGCATCAGAGTACTTTCGCCATCTTGTGGCGAAAGCATAGACACAAAAAATGGCATCCGGCAAAAATATTTTCCAAAAGAATTATTCATGCAATAAACTTCTTGATCTTGATCAATCTTGGAACACATTTAATTCTGAAATCGATCCTGTCCTTGAACATCAAGGATACAGATCAAATAAAAGATGATGAACATCAAAGATACAAATCAAATAAAAGATGATGAACATCAAAGATACAAATCAAATAAAAGATGATGAACATCAAGGATACAGATCAAATAAAAGATGATGAACATCAAAGATACAAATCAAATAAAAGATGATGAACATCAAAGATACAAATCAAATAAAAGATGATGAACATCAAAGATACAAATCAAATAAAAGATGATGAACATCAAAGATACAAATCAAATAAAAGATGATGAACATCAAAGATACAGATCAAATAAAAGATGATGAACATCAAAGATACAAATCAAACCATACAGGGCAATGCAGCCTCATGGTAGTACGGGTAGTGCGGTTAGCAGGAGCTAACGTAGCATTGCTAGTTTCTCCCTTGTGCCGGTCTCAAGCCCGGATAAATGCAGAGAGTTGCATCAGGAATGGTGTGGTGTTGGTTGGAAATAAGAAGGCAGTAGCAGTTCCAACCACTGAACTTTATCAGAACATCCTTAGTACATCTTTAGTACATCTTTAGTACATCTTTAGTACATCTTTAGTACATCTTTAGTACATCTTTAGTGCATCTTTAGTACATCTTTAGTACATCTTTAGTGCATCTTTCGTACATCTTTAGTACATCTTTAGTGCATCTTTAGTACATCTTTAGTGCATCTTTAGTGCATCTTTAGTACATCTTTAGTGCATCTTTAGTACATCTTTAGTAAATCTTTAGTACATCTTTAGTACATCTTTAGTACATCTTTAGTACATCTTTAGTGCATCTTTAGTACATCTTTAGTACATCTTTAGTGCATCTTTAGTAC
The DNA here is from genome assembly GCF_040956055.1 of Brachionichthys hirsutus. Taxonomy (NCBI): domain Eukaryota; kingdom Metazoa; phylum Chordata; class Actinopteri; order Lophiiformes; family Brachionichthyidae; genus Brachionichthys; species Brachionichthys hirsutus. The sequence goes on from NW_027180332.1 coordinate 552,043, forward strand.
ATCTTTAGTGCATCTTTAGTACATCTTTAGTGCATCTTTAGTACATCTTTAGTGCATCTTTAGTACATCTTTAGTAAATCTTTAGTACATCTTTAGTACATCTTGAGTACAACTCGCACTGGAACATCAACTCTGCATTCTTCTTCTCTCATTCTCTCTCTCGCTCCTCTCGCTTCTTCTGCAGTCCCTATTTCTCTGCATCAGAGTACTTACGCCTTCTTGTGGCGAAAGCATAGAACACAAAAAATCGCATCCGGCGAAAATATTTTCCAAAAGAATTATTCATGCAATAAACTTCTTGATCTTGATCAATCTTGGAACACATTTAATTCTGAAATCGATCCTGTCCGGATACCAAAAAGGTCCAATCTCTACTGTCCAATCACAGCTGTTCAATCACTGATCAAAGATCAAATTAAAAGATGATGAACATCAAAGATACAAATCAAACCATACAGGGCAATGCAGCCTCATGGTAGTACGGGTAGTGCGGTTAGCAGGAGCTAACATAGCATTGCTAGTTTCTCCCTTGTGCCGGTCTCAAGCCCGGATAAATGCAGAGAGTTGCATCAGGAATGGTGTGGTGTTGGTTGGAAATAAGAAGGCAGTAGCAGTTCCAACCACTTAACTTTATCAGAACATCCTTAGTACATCTTTAGTACATCTTTAGTACATCTTTAGTACATCTTTAGTGCATCTTTAGTACATCTTTAGTACATCTTTAGTACATCTTTAGTACATCTTTAGTGCATCTTTCGTACATCTTTAGTACATCTTTAGTGCATCTTTAGTACATCTTTAGTACATCTTTAGTGCATCTTTAGTACATCTTGAGTACAACTCGCACTGGAACATCAACTCTGCATTCTTCTTCTCTCATTCTCTCTCGCTCCTCTCGCTTCTTCTGCAGTCCCTATTTCTCAGCATCAGAGTACTTACGCCATCTTGTGGCGAAAGCATAGAACACAAAAAATGGCATCCGGCGAAAATATTTTCCAAAAGAATTATTCATGCAATAAACTTCTTGATCTTGATCAATCTTGGAACACATTCAATTCTGAAACCGATCCTGTCCGGATATCAAAAAGGTCCAATCTCTACTGTCCAATCACAGCTGTTCAATCACTGATCAAAGATCAAATTAAAAGATGATGAACATCAAAGATACAAATCAAATAAAAGATGATGAACATCAAAGATACAAATCAAATAAAAGATGATGAACATCAAAGATACAGATCAAATAAAAGATGATGAACATCAAAGATACAAATCAAACCATACAGGGCAATGCAGCCTCATGGTAGTACGGGTAGTGCGGTTAGCAGGAGCTAACGTAGCATTGCTAGTTTCTCCCTTGTGCCGGTCTCAAGCCCGGATAAATGCAGAGTTGCATCAGGAATGGTGTGGTGTTGGTTGGAAATAAGAAGGCAGTTCCAACCACTGAACTTTATCAGAACATCCTTAGTACATCTTTAGTACATCTTTAGTACATCTTTAGTACATCTTTAGTGCATCTTTAGTACATCTTTAATACATCTTTAGTGCATCTTTCGTACATCTTTAGTACATCTTTAGTGCATCTTTAGTACATCTTTAGTGCATCTTTAGTACATCTTTAGTGCATCTTTAGTACATCTTTAGTACATCTTTAGTACATCTTTAGTACATCTTTAATACATCTTTAGTACATCTTTAGTGCATCTTTAGTACATCTTTAGTACATCTTTAGTGCATCTTTCGTACATCTTTAGTACATCTTTAGTGCATCTTTAGTACATCTTTAGTGCATCTTTAGTGCATCTTTAGTACATCTTTAGTGCATCTTTAGTACATCTTTAGTAAATCTTTAGTACATCTTTAGTACATCTTTAGTTCATCTTTAGTGCATCTTTAGTACATCTTTAGTGCATCTTTAGTGCATCTTTAGTACATCTTTAGTACATCTTAAGTACATCTTTAGTACATCTTTAGTACATCTTTAGTGCATCTTTAGTACATCTTTAGTTCATCTTTAGTACATCTTTAGTACATCTTTAGTACATCTTGAGTACAACTCGCACTGGAACATCAACTCTGCATTCTTCTTCTCTCATTCTCTCTCTCGCTCCTCTCGCTTCTTCTGCAGTCCCTAGTTCTCTGCATCAGAGTACTTACGCCCTCTTGTGGCGAAAGCATAGAACACAAAAAATCGCATCCGGCAAAAATATTTTCCAAAAGAATTATTCATGCAATAAACTTCTTGATCTTGATCAATCTTGGAACACATTTAATTCTGAAATCGATCCTGTCCGGATACCAAAAAGGTCCAATCTCTACTGTCCAATCACAGCTGTTCAATCACTGATCAAAGATCAAATTAAAAGATGATGAACATCAAAGATACAAATCAAACCATACAGGGCAATGCAGCCTCATGGTAGTACGGGTAGTGCGGTTAGCAGGAGCTAACATAGCATTGCTAGTTTCTCCCTTGTGCCGGTCTCAAGCCCGGATAAATGCAGAGAGTTGCATCAGGAATGGTGTGGTGTTGGTTGGAAATAAGAAGGCAGTAGCAGTTCCAACCACTTAACTTTATCAGAACATCCTTAGTACATCTTTAGTACATCTTTAGTACATCTTTAGTACATCTTTAGTGCATCTTTAGTACATCTTTAGTACATCTTTAGTACATCTTTAGTACATCTTTAGTGCATCTTTCGTACATCTTTAGTACATCTTTAGTGCATCTTTAGTACATCTTTAGTACATCTTTAGTGCATCTTTAGTACATCTTGAGTACAACTCGCACTGGAACATCAACTCTGCATTCTTCTTCTCTCATTCTCTCTCGCTCCTCTCGCTTCTTCTGCAGTCCCTATTTCTCAGCATCAGAGTACTTACGCCATCTTGTGGCGAAAGCATAGAACACAAAAAATGGCATCCGGCGAAAATATTTTCCAAAAGAATTATTCATGCAATAAACTTCTTGATCTTGATCAATCTTGGAACACATTCAATTCTGAAACCGATCCTGTCCGGATATCAAAAAGGTCCAATCTCTACTGTCCAATCACAGCTGTTCAATCACTGATCAAAGATCAAATTAAAAGATGATGAACATCAAAGATACAAATCAAATAAAAGATGATGAACATCAAAGATACAAATCAAATAAAAGATGATGAACATCAAAGATACAGATCAAATAAAAGATGATGAACATCAAAGATACAAATCAAACCATACAGGGCAATGCAGCCTCATGGTAGTACGGGTAGTGCGGTTAGCAGGAGCTAACGTAGCATTGCTAGTTTCTCCCTTGTGCCGGTCTCAAGCCCGGATAAATGCAGAGTTGCATCAGGAATGGTGTGGTGTTGGTTGGAAATAAGAAGGCAGTTCCAACCACTGAACTTTATCAGAACATCCTTAGTACATCTTTAGTACATCTTTAGTACATCTTTAGTACATCTTTAGTGCATCTTTAGTACATCTTTAATACATCTTTAGTGCATCTTTCGTACATCTTTAGTACATCTTTAGTGCATCTTTAGTACATCTTTAGTGCATCTTTAGTACATCT